>NC_041037.1:22729662-22779662 GCF_900634625.1 Parambassis ranga
ATCGGTACGTCCCCGCCTCACTGCACCAGCAGACCAGCGGCAGCGTGACTCTCCTCTGCTCCTGTCTCTGCAGACAGTGTCCGTCCTCTGCTGTCTCCATCCGTCCAGGACCAGCTCTCTGCTCCCTCCTCCTCTTTCGAGATGACCTTTGACCTCGGCCTTGCCGCCCTCTGTGCAGACTTTCAGGAGAACATTGAGTTCCAGTTCTCTCTGGGATGGACCGCCCTCGTGACGCGCTTCATCGGTGCCACCAACGCCAAGCGCGCACTGAGCAGCTCCGACCCGAGAGTGCAGGTGGGGCGTCACGTTCAGGACTTTAAACACCTTTAACGATTGACCGCTGAATCAGCCTCCGTCTCTCAGCAGGAGGGCTCCTCCATGAAGGATGAGATGGTGGTTTCCATAGCAACAGGCCTGGTTTCCGTCACCTCCCGAGCATCCATGACAGTGCTGGTGATTGGCGGTGTGGTAAGTCCTGCTGGGATGATCACACACACACTCTTGCTCCCCCTCAGCTGTGGGTGTGTCGCTGCAGGTGTGCCGCTCGGTGGGCTGGCGTCTCATCGCTCTGTCCCTGTCCCTGTACGGCCTCCTCTACCTGTATGAGAAACTCACCTGGACTGATGCCAGCAGGGAGCGCGCTCTGAAGCAGCAGTTCGTGGAGCACGCCACCCAGCGCCTGAGAGCCGTTGTCCCCGTCACTAGCGCTGCCTGCAGCCAGCAGGTGTTCAAGTAAGACCCCGCCCCTTCCTGCTGCACACAGTGACCTAAAGCACACCTGAAGACAGCTACACCCTTTACACTGCTGTGTGTGTGTGTGTGTGTGTGTTTCAGGGAGCTGTCATCAACCTTCGGCCGTCTGAGTCAGCGAGTCGACCTGAGTGACGCCGAGCTGGAGGGGAACATCCGACAGCTGAGCTTCAGGATTCAGAGACTGGAGAACATCCAGAGGAGGTCCAAGGCCTTCAGGTGAGGAGCGTTTGGTTCACACCACTGCACAACTCAGCCGGGTGGGGAAGAGTTGGATTAACGTCACCAGCCGCTTCACAGCACGCTCCCTCTAACAGCAGAGCCCCTGTAGTTATACACTGTATATCTGAAGCCCCACCTGCCCCCCTTTGAAGCAGACCCTCGTCCCCACCTACCCCCCTTTGAAGCAGACCTTCGTCCCCACCTGCCCCCCTTTCAAGCAGACCTTCGTCCCCACCTGCCCCCCTTTGAAGCAGACCCTCGTCCCCACCTGCCCCCCTTTGAAGCAGACCTTCGTCCCCACCTGCCCCCCTTTCAAGCAGACCTTCGTCCCCACCTGCCCCCCCCCCAACCCCCTTTAAGGCGGAGCTGACGTTCCCGCCCGTCTGACCTGTGGTTCTGTATTCAGGAACCGAGCCACGCAGCTGGAGACCCAGCTGGAGGCCTTTTCTGCTCAGTACTTGCAGGGAAACTGAGGAGGAGGAGCAGCGCCCCCTGCTGCTGCACTCATTCACCTACAGGTCACCCCAGCTTCGGCACCGGATCGATCATTTATGGATTGATTACTGATCAGAACCCAAACACTGCACGCATGTCTGCTCAGAGTTCTGTGGAGGACCAGCCTGTGAGATGGCTGAAGTAAGACACACCCCCTGGTGATGTCATTGGCGTTCTGTCCGAAAACCCAGAACAGAACCTCAGACTGATTCCTGTAATGATCAGTCGATTAGCTGATAATCAATAAATAACTATTGATTAGTTTTCAGAGTTTACTGTACTTTGGACTTGGTGCTGATGCTTGTCCTGATCAATCAGCTGATCAATCATTCAACAGCTCAGGTCTGCTGATCGATCAGCTGATCGATCAGCAGACCTGAACTGTTGAATTCTTTGTGTGGATGTATTGGTAATTCATCAATAACTGTAGTGAACACTGATTAGAGAAGCTTCCTGTCTGATCCGTATCAGCAGGGTGGATTGGCTTTCTGTGTATGCTCTGATTATTGATCAAAGTATTGACTTCATCGTGTATCCAATAAAATGTATCCATACATCAGCCAGAAACATCTCGGTCTGTTCGTCCTCAAGCAGCAGCTGCTCCCATCAGACCTGCAGTTATTGATCTGAGCAGTCTGATCGGCAGCCTCAGCTGGTTTCTGTCTGTATGTGTTGTCACACACACACACAGACACACAGACACACACAGACACACACACAGACACACACACAGACACACACAGAGACACACACACACACACGCACACAGACACACACGCACACAGACACACACACAGACATACACACAAACACAGACACACACACAGACATACACACAGACACAGACATACACACAGACACACACACAGACACACACACAGACACACACAGAGACAGACACACGCACACACACAGACACACACACACACAGACATACACACAGACACACACACAGACACAGACACACAGACACACACACAGACATACACACACAGACAGACACATACACACACACACAGACATACACACAGACACAGACACACACAGACATACACACACACGCACACACAGACACACACACACAGACACAGACACACATATACACACAGACACACACACGCACACACACACAGACACACACGCGCCTGAGTTCTGCTTGTAGCCATGACGTCTGGCTATGACGTATTGATCACAATGATTGGACGTATTGATCAGCAGTTTATTTTCTAAAATATCAGTTTACATGCATTTAACATCAAAACAAACCAAGATCTGTGATTGACATGTGATGTCATCGGGCCGTCAACAGGAAGCAGATCCCAGACTCTGAATCTGAAAGAAACTGTTTCCTTTGTCGTCAAATGAATCTGATCAACATGTGATAATCAATAAATAACAGCAGCCTCAGAAACCTACGGTGCTTAAATATGTAACATTGATGAGTAAATTGATTATTGAAGGCATGCGTGTAATTTACTTTGATTCTCTGAAGATTCATTTGTAATTCAGGAAATGATTTACACTGTTATTGATCTTCCATTAAACGCTTATTTCTCTGCAGTTTAAATATTTCTGTTAAAATGTGCTTAAATATTTGAAGCTGTGTAAAAATAATGCTGCAGAGTTTACAGGAAGTGCAGAAACCAGCAGAACCTTTCAGAATAAAAGCCCTGAAGAAAACAAATCCCTTCATTTCTGCTTTAGACTGACGCCTCCTGCAGGCACACATGGGCGCAGCAGCCCTGCAGGCGACGCTACGGTCATCTGGTTTGGTCACATGAGCGGGGTGGTGCTGCTGCAGTCCCAGCCGTGGCCTGCAGGTGCTCAGTCTGCGGCTCTGCCTCTGTGTTGTCAGGAGCGAGCGGCTCCCCCTGCTGGACATGAGCGGTGCCTCACGTGACATCAGACGGTTTCACTTCCTGTTTTATGGCTTCAAACTTTTAACACAGAAAATGGAATCTGAGGTATTTTCACTAGGAACTCTTCACCCTCCTCTTCATCACTGACCTCCATCTGATCATGTGACGACTAATGAAGCAACACTAACACTGAAGCAGCTTATTGCTGATTAGATCGGTAATATAAGTGTGGGTCATTTGAACTAATAAAACTTCATGTTTTATTTACGCACATGAAAACTGAAGCACGAGTGTTTACATCGTCAATAATAAACACAGCAGAGGCTGATCAGCAGATCAATAAGGGATGTGCTGATCAGAGGTCAGTGTGAAGAGGAGCCGCAGGATGAAGAGGCTCAGCTCCGCCCCGCGCTCAGGTCTAACAGGAAGTTAAAGGGTTGTGCTGCTGTATTGCTGTTGTCGCCTCTTTGGTTTCAGTCTCTCCGCGCCGCGCTCACACATCGCCCATGTCGAAGGCGTTCATCAGCACGTCCAGGTCCCCCATGTTGGCGGCCTGGAACAGCTCGGGTCGGTCCATCATGGAGATGGCGATTCGCAGGGCGGCCCAGATGTTGGCCGACATCTGCTGGTGGCTGCAGCGCTGACTCCGCCTCTGTTGGTTCAGGGCCGTCAGGAAGTTACTGACCGCCTCCCTGCAGAAACACGAGCAGGTCAGCTGGGTCACTGCACACAGCTGGAGACGCCACGGCCCAGCGGGCGGGCTTACCAGCGGGCGGGCTTACCTGTGGGTGGGCTTACCTGTGGGCGGGCTTACCAGCGGGCGGGCTTACCTGTGGGCGGGCTTACCTGTGGGCGGGCTTACCAGCGGGCGGGCTTACCTGTGGGCGGGCTTACCAGCGGGCGGGCTTACCTGTGGGCGGGCTTACCAGTGGGCGGGCTTACCAGTGGGCGGGCTTACCTGTGAGCTCCCAGGTTGATGCAGCTGATTCCCAGGTTGTATCGAGAGCGGATGAATCCGGGCTGCAGCTCCAGCGCTCTGGTGTAAGCCTCCACCGCCTCCTCGCTGCGGTTCCCGTTCGCCAGTGTCGCTCCCAGGCGGTTCCACAGCAGGTAGTCCTGAGGGGGGGCAGGAAGTCCCAGGTCAGCGTGACAGCACTGAGATCCTGACCTACAGCTCCGAGCTGTGTGTGTGACCTGTGTGTGTGACCTGTGAGTGTGTGTGTGTGACCTGTGTGTGTGTGTGTGTGACCTGTGTGTGTGACCTGTGTGTGTGACCTGTGAGTGTGTGTGTGTGACCTGTGTGTGTGTGTGTGTGACCTGTGTGTGTGTGACCTGTGTGTGTGACCTGTGAGTGTGTGTGTGTGACCTGTGTGTGTGACCTGTGAGTGTGTGTGTGTGTGTGTGTGACCTGTGTGTGTGTGTGTGTGTGTGACCTGTGTGTGTGACCTGTGAGTGTGTGTGTGTGTGTGTGACCTGTGTGTGTGTGTGTGTCTGACTGTCTGTGTGTGTCTGTGTGTGTGTGTGTGTGTGTGTGTGACCTGTGTGTGTGTGTGTGTGACCTGTGTGTGTCACCTGTGTGTGTGTGTGTGTGTGTGTGTCTGTGTGTGTGTGTGTCAGTGTGTGTGTGTTTCTGTGTGTGTCAGTGTGTGTGTGTGTTTCTGTGTGTGACCTGTGTGTGTGTGTCTGTGTGTGTGTGTCTGTGTGTGTGTGTGTGTGTCTGTGTGTGACCTGTGTGTGTCACCTGTGTGTGTGTGTGTGTGTCTGTGTGTGTGTGTCTGTGTGTGTCTGTGTGTCTGTGTGTCTGTGTGTGTGTCTGTGTGTCTGTGTGTGACCTGTGTGTGTGTGTGTGTGTGACCTGTGTGTGTCACCTGTGTGTGTGACCTGTGTGTGTGTGACCTGTGTGTGTGTCTGTGTGTGTGTGTGTGTGTGTGTCTGTGTGTGTGTGTGACCTGTGTGTGTGTCTGTGTGTCTGTGTGACCTGTGTGTGTGTCTGTGTGTGACCTGTGTGTGTGTGTGTGTCTGTGTGTGACCTGTGTGTCTGTGTGTGTGTGTGTGTCTGTGTGTGTGTGTGTGTCTGTGTGTGTGTCTGTGTGTGACCTGTGTGTCTGTGTGTGTGTGTGTGTCTGTGTGTGTGTGTGTGTGTCTGTGTGTCTGTGTGTGTGTGTGACCTGTGTGTCTGTGTGTGTGTGTGTGTGTGTGTCTGTGTGACCTGTGTGTCTGTGTGTGTGTGTGTGTGTGTGTGTGTGTGTCTGTGTGTGTGTGTGACCTGTGTCTGTGTGTGTGTGTGTGTCTGTGTGTGTGTGTGTGTGTGTGTCTGTGTGTGACCTGGGTGTGTGTCTGTGTGTGACCTATGTGTGTGTCTGTGTGTGTGTCTGTGTGTGTGTGTGTGTGTGTCTGTGTGTGTGTCTGTGTGTGACCTGTGTGTCTGTGTGTGTGTCTGTGTGTGTGTGTCTGTGTGTGTCTGTGTGTGTGTGTGTGTGTCTGTGTGTGTGTGACCTGTGGTCTGACAGACAGAGCTGCACTGAAAGCTTCCACCGCCTTGTTGAAGTCAGCACTCAGGTTGTAGAGGACGCCCAGCCCGGTCTGCAGGTCCGGATCCAAACAGTCCAGGTTGGACAGAGCCGCTTCCTCGAAGAGCAGCAGCACATCCTGCAGCTCCGACCTGCTCGCACACACAGGGCGTGGCTTCAATAATAAAGTGCATCTCAATCTTAACGTGAGCTCCTCGGGGTTTCGTACCTGGCCAGCGCAGACAGCCGGGGGCCCCTGCGTGGCGTGGCTGGGGAGCCCTGTAGTGGGCTGCGGCTCCCCTGGGCGAGGTGTCGGTACCGGGGGTTGTGGCTGATCCAGCGGCACAGGGCGTCGCAGGCCTCCCGCTGCATACCGCTGTTAGTGAAGCTGACGGCGAGCGCCATCAGAGCGGACAGGTTGTTGGGGCGGAGCTCCAGACACCTGCAGCAGGTAAAGCGATCAATAAGTTCCCAGCAGAGGGCGCCATGTGATATTATGGTGAAAGGTGAGCAGACCTCTGCAGGGACACGATGGCGCCCTGTTCGTTCTCGTTCTCGGCCTGAGTCATCCCCAGAACCTGCCACGCCTCAAACACAAGGAAAGACAAAGGTGACCTGAAGCAGCGGCACAGGAACGCCCCCACCCACAGCCCGCGGGCCGCAGCGCCCCACCTCTGAGTCCTGCGGGTCCTGCATAATGGCGGCCTCCAGCAGCAGCACGGCGGCGTTCAGGTCTCCCTCCCGCGCTCTGTCCTGAGCCTCGGCGAAGGCGCTGGGCCACTCTCTGTACGGGTTGTTGGGGTTGAAGTGGTAACCCTGTCAGGAACAGCTTTGTTAGGTCACATGACCTCAAAGGTCACAATAAGCCGTGCAGACAGATAAAATCAGCTTCCCATCATGCACTGCACACACATGTGGTGAGGTCATCTCCTGGACGAGGAATGAATGGTTAAATGTATTGATTATAAGAACTGCCCCACAAGATGGCAGCACGTCCCACACACTGCTGCATGTTCAAAGAAACCTGACACATGTTTAAGCCTCATTGATCGCTGTGTTCAAACCGATCAGTTCGCTCCAGAGATCAATGAGTCAGAAGCAGCGATCGATCAGTCTCAATCAATCAATCTGAGGAACCAGCCTGTACACACTGAGTCAACAGCAGAGCTCGCTCACACACACACAGACACACACAGACACACACACAGACACACACAGGTCACACACAGACGCACAGACACACACAGGTCACACACAGACGCACAGACACACACACAGACACACACAGACACACACACAGACACACAGACACACACAGGTCACACACAGACGCACAGACACACACACAGACACACACACAGACACACAGACACAGACACACACACAGACAGACACAGACACACACAGACACACACAGGTCACACATACACACAGACACACACACAGACACACACACAGACACACACACAGACACACACAGGTCACACACATACACACAGACACACACACACAGACACACACACAGACACACACAGGTCACACATACACACAGACACACACAGACAGACACACAGACACACACAGACACACACAGACACAGACACACACACAGACACACACAGACACACACAGACGCACAGACACACACACAGACACACACACAGACACACACAGACACCCACACACACAGACGCACAGACACACACACAGACACACACACAGACACACACACAGACACACACACACACACAGACACACACAGACACACAGACACACACAGGTCTCACATATACACAGACACACACAGACACACACACACAGACACACACAGGTCACACACATACAGACACACACAGACACACACACACAGACACACACAGGTCACACATACACACAGACACACACAGACACACACACACAGACACACACACACACACACACACACAGACACACACAGGTCACACATACACACAGACACACACAGACACACACACACACACACACACACGCACACACACAGGTCAGACACACACACACAGGTCACACACACACACAGACACACAGACACACAGACACAGGCACACACACACACAGACACACAGACACACACAGACACACACACAGACACACACACACACACACAGACAGACACACACAGACACACACACAGACACACACACACAGACACACACACACACACACAGACACACACACACAGACAGACACACACAGACACACACACACACAGACACACACACAGGAAATAAAGGTGTGAAAGGCGCAGCAGCTGATCAGCTGTTCCACATGTGTGAGCAGATGTTCCAGAGTGTGTAAACATCAGAGCGGCTTCACCTCCATCACCATGGTGATGTAACACCTGAGCGGAGGAGGGATTACTGCCGGATTACTTATCTCGGGATTAAAACTGCAGATTAACAAACATCTGAGTGATAATCTCCCATCATTAATACCCAGGCACAGAGGCATGCTGGGAAATGTTTCAAACGATGCGTTTGCTCTGAACGCACCTTCTCAGCAGGGGAGACAGACGGTGCGCCCGGCTGCTGATCCTCGGACTCCTCCAGCCAGTTCCTCCGGGCAAGCTCCTCCCACTCTGCCTGCATCTTGTCCCAGAACTCCGTGTCCGACTGGAACCAACAGCAACGTCAACAATGAAACCACGGCAACAGAAAAACAACAACAACACCAACATGAAAGTTCTAAGGTCCTCCAAAACATGTCCTGCATCTCCCACAATGCACCTGTGTGGTGTCTCTAAGGAACGGCGGAGGTCTCTGATTGGATGTTTACAGATGAATCAGAACCTCAGCAGCAGGACCGCCGCCCCTCGTCAGAGCCAATCAGATGTCAGGGTAGACTTAGAAAGCACATACAGCACCACGTCAGTAATGTTGACATGAGGAGGAGGAGCTTCTAATCACAGAGGTGTTCTGATTGGTTCACCGAGCCTCCAATGAGCATCTGTACTTTAACCACACCGCCCTGAGCCCACCTGACGGATCTGAGACATTTAATTTTTCCAGGGTGTGACTGTGGATGAAGACCACAGCTCTGTCCAGGATCCGCCTTCAGTCCCTTCCTGTTCTACCAGTCTGACGAGTCGATGCCTGAGCAGCGGCTGCTCTTACCTCAACTGCAGCCTTTGCTCTGACGAACTCGTCCTCCAGAGACTCGTTTCTGGCCAGCAGAGAGCGAGTCCGTCTGCGCTGTCTGGACGCCCCACAGTCCTGCACACACACACACACACACACAGGAAGGTCAGCCAGCAGCTGTCAGCGTGAGACAGTGAAACAAACCAACAAACTTTGAACAAAGTCAAAGCTGAGCTGAACTCTGAGGACACACAGACCGGTGCCTCCTTTCCCAGGAACCCTCAAAGTTTTATTTACTGCTGTGGTTCTGCTGTGGTACTGCTGTGGTACTGTGTGGTTCTGTGTGGTACTGCTGTGGTACTGTGTGGTTCTGCTGTGGTACTGTGTGGTTCTGTGTGGTACTGTGTGGTTCTGCTGTGGTTCTGTGTGGTTCTGCTGTGGTACTGTGTGGTTCTGCTGTGGTACTGTGTGGTTCTGTGTGGTACTGCTGTGGTTCTGCTGTGGTACTGTGTGGTTCTGTGTGGTACTGCTGTGGTTCTGCTGTGGTACTGTGTGGTTCTGCTGTGGTTCTGTGTGGTTCTGCTGTGGTACTGCTGTGGTACTGTGTGGTTCTGCTGTGGTTCTGTGTGGTTCTGCTGTGGTACTGCTGTGGTACTGCTGTGGTTCTGCTGTGGTACTGTGTGGTGCTGTGTGGTACTGCTGTGGTTCTGGTACTGCTGTGGTACTGTGTGGTTCTGTGTGGTACTGCTGTGGTACTGTGTGGTTCTGCTGTGGTACTGTGTGGTTCTGTGTGGTACTGCTGTGGTTCTGCTGTGGTACTGTGTGGTTCTGCTGTGGTTCTGTGTGGTTCTGCTGTGGTACTGTGTGGTTCTGCTGTGGTACTGCTGTGGTACTGTGTGGTTCTGCTGTGGTACTGTGTGGTTCTGTGTGGTACTACTGTGGTTCTGCTGTGGTACTGTGTGGTTCTGCTGTGGTTCTGTGTGGTTCTGCTGTGGTACTGCTGTGGTACTGTGTGGTTCTGCTGTGGTACTGCTGTGGTTCTGCTGTGGTACTGCTGTGGTTCTGCTGTGGTACTGTGTGGTTCTGCTGTGGTACTGTGTGGTTCTGCTGTGGTTCTGTGTGGTTCTGCTGTGGTACTGCTGTGGTACTGCTGTGGTTCTGCTGTGGTACTGTGTGGTGCTGTGTGGTACTGCTGTGGTTCTGGTACTGCTGTGGTACTGTGTGGTTCTGTGTCGTACTCCTGTGGTTCTGCTGTGGTTCTGTGTGGTACTCCTGTGGTACTCCTGTGGTTCTGTGTGGTTCTGCTGTGGTTCTGTGTGGTACTCCTGTGGTTCTGCTGTGGTTCTGTGTGGTACTGCTGTGGTTCTGTGTGGTTCTGTGTGGTACTCCTGTGGTTCTGTTTGGTTCTGTGTGGTACTCCTGTGGTTCTGTGAACAGCTGACCTGTGTGGAACTGATGAAGTCCAGGTCATCGAAGCTGTGGATGCCGAAGCTGTTCTTTGTTAGTGGATCCGTTTTAAACTCAGCAGACCTGAGGAAGCACAAACATGATTTTAGCGCCACCTACAGCGTCCAGAGAAACATCTGTCAGTCCTCACAAGCTTATTTCAACCAATCAGATCAAAGAGGGAGCAGAGCAGGCTGCTGAGGACCTCCCACGGCTAGCTAGTAGCAGTTAGCATGGGTGTAGAGGAGCGTAGACCTAAAACCACACTGCTGTCTCTGTCTGTCTCTCTGTGTCTCTGTCTGTCTCGGCCTCTCTGTCTCTGTCTGTCTCTCTGTGTCTCTGTCTTTGTCTCTCTCTCTCTCTCTCTCTGTCTCAGCCTCTCTGTGTCTCTGTCTCTGTCTCTCTCTCTGTCTCTGTCTCTCTGTCTCAGCCCCTCTGTCTGTCTCTCTGTCTTTCTCTCTGTGTCTCTGTCTCTCTCTGTCTGTCTGGGCCTCTCTCTGTCTTTGTCTCTCTCTCTGTCTCGGCCTCTCTGTCTGTCTGGGTCTCTCTCTGTCTGTCTCTCTGTGTCTGTCTCAGCCTCTCTGTGTCTCTGTCTCTCTCTCTGTGTCTCTGTGTCTGTCTCAGCCCCTCTGTCTGTCTCTCTGTCTCTGTCTCTCTCTCTGGTTCCTGTCACGATGACCTCTCAGGCTGACACATCTGTCTCTCTCTCTGTGTCTCTGTCTTTGTCTCTCTCTCTGTCTCAGCCCCTCTGTCTCTCTGTCTGTCTGGGCCTCTCTCTGTCTGTCTCTCTGTGTCTCTCTCTCTGTCTCAGCCTCTCTGTCTCTCTCTCTGTGTCTCTGTCTCTCTGTGTCTGTCTCAGCCCCTCTGTCTCTCTGTCTGTCTCTCTCTGTCTCAGCCCCTCTGTCTCTCTCTCTGTCTCAGCCTCTCTGTCTCTCTCTCTGTGTCTCTGTCTCTGTCTCAGCCCCTCTGTCTCTCTGTCTGTCTGGGCCTCTCTCTGTCTGTCTCTCTGTGTCTCTGTCTCTGTCTCTCTGTGTCTGTCTCAGCCCCTCTGTCTCTCTGTCTCTGTCTCTCTCTGTCTCAGCCCCTCTGTCTGTCTCTCTGTCTCTCTGTCTTTGTCTCTCTCTCTGGCTCCTGTCACGATGACCTCCCAGGCTGACACATCTGTCTCTACAGCTGTTGAAAGTGTGAATGTGAGCTGAGACCGGCTTCCTGTCAGAGCATTACCACAGCAGTTCGCTGGACGAGTGATGAGAGGTGCATCTTTTCTCGTGTCTCCTCCTACGTCCTCCATCCTCCACGTCCACCTCATCCCATTTGTCCAGAGGAGACGACAGGCTGACTGAAAGCAGATGGGACAGGAGGAGGAGTGTGACTGATGATGGAACACCGAGGTGGACATGCCTCACAGCTCTGAGGTCAAACAGGAAGTCTCATCACAACAAAGCTCAGATTAAAGAGCAGCTTTCAACCGAATGAGGTGCTTACAGAGCGCCACCTCTGCAAAGCTGCTTAATGTGTGTGTGTCAGCGAGTCACAGTATGTGTGGACACATTATGTCTCACCTGAGTCCAGTGAGACCCTCTCTGGTGTCCTGGGACTGCCGGGCAGGTGTTCCACCTCCACCTGGATCAGCTCCGTCTCTTCGGGTCTGGCTTGGTGTCGCGGGCTCTTGGAGCTGCCTTTCCTCCTCAGAGGACTCCTCCAGTCCTTGCTGCTGCTGCCATTTCTGCCTGCACGGCTGTTCCCTGGCTCGCTGAGGTCCACCAGGTCCAGAGCTGTGGACAGAACTGCAGGACGAGATGAACCATCAGAGCAGCCATGAAGACAAACAGGAAGTCTGACGTTATCCATCTTTCTGCAAAAACACAGGACATCACAGCTGAGGACAGTCAGGAGCTCCGCTCACCGACCCATCCGTTTATCATCAGACTGCTGCCACCTGCTGATGAGGAGGGTGCTGTCACAGCTTCATCTCTGAACATGTTACCGTGGTAACCAAGGCTGAAACCAGGCAGTTGTTCTGAACGTCCTGTCAGACTGAGCTGCTCTCAACAAAGTTGGACTGGGTGGTGTGTGTGTGTGTGTGTGTGTGTGTGTGTGTGTGTGTGTGTGTGTGTGTGTGTGCAGAGCAGTGCTGGAGGAGCCAACAGGGGGTCACAGGTGTTAATTAATGTCTGCTGTACCTGCTGAGTTGGAGGTGACAGGTGGCAGGAGGGGAGGGAGGACAGCCAAGGACACCAAGTTAGAGGAGGACAGGAAGTTTGAGACATGGGGGGTCAGAGGGGGAGAAGTCAGAATCCTCTGCTTCCTCCTCCTCTTGAATAAATGATCAGTCATGATCAGAACAAATATGGCTGTGTGTGTGTGTGTGTGTGTGTGTGTCTGATAATTAGCTGGGTGTACCTGCTGTGTTGGAGGTGAGGGGTCGGGTGGAGGAGGCATCTCCGCGGCTTTCTGACAGGAAGTCATCGATGGAGGGACTCAGCAGGGGGCGACTCTCCTGCTGCTCCCCAACCAGCTGTAGAGCACACACACACACACACACAGCTCATTATACACAACAACACAAACATTTCAATCAATCAACCATTAAAAATCAATCAGTACTTTCTGAGAATCTCTGAAATGAACTCGCACAGAGACACCTGATCTCTTCAAAGGTTACTGCGCCCTCATTGGTGGATTTTAAACTGGGTGTGGCCCAGGTGTGGGTGAGTCAGTCCCACAGACCTCCATGTTGGAATGTCCAGGTCCAGTCCAGACACCTCTGCGGGTGTTTTAACCCTCTGCTGTCTCCGCTCTGACAGATTAAATGAGCTCTGCTGACAGAAAGCTGCGCTCTGCTCGAGCTCCTCCATTAAAGTAATGACGTCCATATCCGTTATTATGATAATGGCAGCAAGGACCTGATGGTGACTCCTCTTTATGTGATTAGATAAAGGTGGTCTGGATTAAAGTGGACTAATCTGGATGAAACAGGAGGCTGGAGGTGGGAATCTACCAACAAACTGCGTTATCTTCAGCCGAACCTTCAGACCAGGAGACCAGTCTCATGATGCTTCGGTCACGATGCTGCAGGCCTGTAAACCCAGGCCGCAGAGCCGCTGCACATCAGCTGAGGGCCGCCCGGTCCTCTGGAGGTTTCACTCTGCACAGATGATCTTCTGCAGAGCATGTGATCTGGAGGACTGCCTGTCCTGACGGAGGCCCGATTTAACCTGATCACAGATCAGTGTGTGCCGTCCTAATCCTAATCCACAGCTGGAATATGCCTGTGTTTAATCCATCGCTGTCCAGTAAAAATCCCTGAGGGGAACCAGCGGGTACAGACACCACAGAAGAAGAACTCAGAGGAGCTTTACTCAACCTAAGACCTGAGATTATATCATCAGTGTTGGAGGGTGAACGAGAGGCGGGCTCTTCCTCCAAAGACTGATGTGGAGCCTCCTGCTGCCGCTTCTCACGCCGCCAGCGTTTTGGAAGGAGAAATCTGGACTCACTCAGTCAGAGCCAAGAGGCAAGTCTGACTAAATCCTCCAGGTCTCCAGACGGATTAATGATGAGTCCGTCTGAGAAACGCGGCCGAGCTACACCAAAGAACAAACTATTGATCCAAAGGCCTCCCACAGATCAGAGCCACTAAACATCAATTATAATGAATGAGTGTGTTCAGAGTGTGCGTGCATGTGTCATCATCACAATGCTCAAAGTGCACATTAAAGATTCAGCAGCAGAGCGCTCAAATGAACGTTTCACAGCTGATCAGATGGATCATTAAATGGATTAGATTAGATTAAATGTGCTAACTGTGTGTGTGTCCTCTGTGGGATGATCAGCTGGTCAGAGTGGACACTAAACAAGCAGAGACACAATAAATCTGAGCAGTGAGAGAAACAAGCAAGCGTGGTTGTCATGCCAACCTTGGTTGTCACGGTGAGGAGGGGATTTCCTTCAGAGGAGGCCTTTTTACCAGGAAGCTCCTTCAGCACCATGGCAACGACCCTTTCCCCTTTCCCCTACAACAGATCGACAGGTTCACTCACTCAGCTCCCATTCACAACTGTTCATGTTTCCATGGAGACACAAACGCCACTGAAAAATAAGATCAGAGTGAATCAGTCTGACTGTGAGCCGCTTTCATGCAGCTTTAACTCGTGTCGTCCAGACGTCACACAAAGACACACAATCACCCCGCTGTTTGACAAAAGATGAATGTGCTGGAAACCACAGAAGAAGAAGAGCAGTGAGAAGCTGCCCGATGGAACGTGATGGACACGGAGCAGCTTTCTGCCCGCTGCTCCACCCACCTGGAAGGTCGCTCACCTCCAACTGAACATCACCTGGTGAAATGTGTGAAGGTTCAGAACACAGAATGAAGGAAAAAACAGGATAACACACACAGTGTTCCTGTGACAGCAGCAAGCGCGTCAGAGCAGAACCTTCAGCAACCTTCAGACACAGCACATATCTACAGCTGCACACACACTCTGAACACGTCCCGTCACGTTTCACCGCCTCCAGCACAGATAGCTCCGTTACCTTAGCCTGCATTAGCACAACTTAGCTAGCTTATGTTAGCTTAGCAAGGATGCATCAGACAGTGTGCAGACATGTATGAGGTACAAGGATGAGGACCCAACAGCACGGCCAACAAGATGCCATCTAGATGTACGGTGAACGACTGAACACATGAGGACCTGATCGGGTGTGGGTGAGAATAAAACCTGGATGACAGCATACACTCAGCATGGAATGAAGCAGAAAACACATGGACCAAGGGATATAATGATGCAGAGTCACTGTCAGAGCTGTAGATGTGAGGGAAGAGTCTGGATGAAGGGATCTGGTCATGTGACCTAGATCCAATGATAGAAGTATGGGGTGGTGGGGGGGGGGGGGTGTTATAAATTACCTCATGAAATGGCCTTAACTCACTGCTCTAGCTCAGGTTTAACTCTCCTCCCTTATTGAAACGGTTAACTGGAGGTTTCCGTTCAGGCTGAACAGGCTCTGCTTTATGACACAGGACCCAGGCCTACCAGCACTACAGGCGAACCAGCACTAGAGGCGTACCAGCACTACAGGCGAACCAGCACTAGAGGCGTACCAGCACTACAGGCGTACCAGCACTAGAGGCGTACCAGCACTACAGGCGTACCAGCAGTACAGGCGTACCAGCAGTACAGGCGTACCAGCAGTACAGGCGTACCAGCAGTACAGGCGTACCAGCACTACAGGCGTACCAGAGGTACAGGCGTACCAGCACTACAGGCGTACCAGCACTACAGGTGTACCAGCACTACAGGTGTACCAGCAGAGGTACAGCCGTACCAGCACTACAGGCGTACCAGCACTACAGGCGTACCAGCACTACAGGCGTACCAGAGGTACAGGCGTACCAGCACTACAGGCGTACCAGCACTACAGGTGTACCAGCACTACAGGCGTACCAGCACTACAGGTGTACCAGCACTACTGGCATACCAGCAGTACAGGCGTACCAGCACTACTGGCATACCAGCAGTACAGGCGTACCAGCAGCGGTACAGGCGTACCAGCAGAGGTACAGGCGTACCAGCAGCAGTACAGGCGTACCAGCAGCAGTACAGGCGTCCCAGCTGAGTGGTAGCTGCTGACCTCCCGACCTTCAGTCTGCAGAGAGACGAGCTGACGGAGTGAAATCAGTGAAGCGAGTCAGCAGAAGCTCTGAATCAATAAAACATCATCCACAGATTTATTATTAGATCGTCTGCAGGCAGGAAACGTTGAGGATGAGTCACCAACACCTACAATCTGACATCATGTCGCTTCACACCTGAACACACAACAGCCTTAAACTTCACTGAACGTATTGATCATCTGACAGCAACAGAGAGTCCAGCTGGAGCTCAGGTATTAACGGACGTGCTGCTTCCTGTGCACTCCTCTCATGGATTGCTGCTCATGTTGTGTTCCTGTTGTGTGTCTGTATCTTACAGTGCAGGAACTTGTAGAAAACAGCCTGTTAGTTCCTGCAGCCTCTGCACCCCTGCTGCCTTTGTATGTGAATGGTTCTCACCTCTGTGTTCAGGCTCGGTGTCTCTGAAACATCATCAGATCAAGTGCTCTGTTTCCTCACTGTCAGTGTGTGTCTGTGTGTGTGTGTGCTGGAGATGCTGCTGACTAAAAATAACCTGCTGTTGTGCTGAGCAAACACTCCCCCATCAGCAGTCCCAGCAGAGCTGAGCTCAGGGCTACAGCACCACAGACCTGCAGTGTACTGCTGCTCTACTCCAGGTCTGTATCCACAGCACAGTAACACACTTAATGCTGTCTGCTGCTACAGTGCCTGCACCCAACCTACAGACGCACACCTCACTGCAGTAACACAACCAACCCTGCTGCTGCAGCCGACATACCTGAGACTAACAGCTGTTTGCTGGGTCACATGTTTAAAGCTGCTCTTTATAGGTGGAGGACGGCCGGCGTCACACGTGTGTGTGTGTGGTGTATATGTGTGTGTGTGTGTGTGTGTGTGTGTGTGTTTGTGGTGTATATATGTGTGTGTGTGTGTGTGTGTGTGTTTGTGGTGTGTGTGTGTGTGTGGTGTATATATGTGTGTGTGTGTGTTTGTGGTGTATATGTGTGTGAGTGTGTGTGTGTGTGTGTGTGTGTGTGTGTGTGTGTTGTGTGTTGTGTGTGTGTGTGTATGTGTGTGTGTGTATGTGTGTGTGTGTGTATGTGTGTGTGTGTGTGTGTGTGTGTGGTGTATGTGTGTGTGTGTGTGTGTGTGTGTGTTTGTGGTGTATATGTGTGTGTGAGTGTGTGTGTGTGTGGTGTATATGTGTGTGTGTGTGTGTGTGTGTGTGTGTGTGTGGGGTGTATATGTGTGTGTGTGTGTGTGTGTGTTTGTGGTGTATATGTGTATATGTGTGAGTGTGTGTTTGTGGTGTATATGTGTGTGTGTGTGTGTGTGTTTGTGGTGTATATGTGTATATGTGTGAGTGTGTGTTTGTGGTGAATATGTGTGTGTGTGTGTGTTTGTGGTGTATATGTGTATATGTGTGAGTGTGTGTTAGACAGAGTGTGAGATGGTGCAACTGTGCCAAGGACGCAGCAGCAGCTCTGCAGCTGTGACCCTGGACAGTTTGGTATTTATATCGTCCAATGATCCGGCAGCTCCTCACTGATGAATCTTGTATGGAGCGTCCCCCTGTGGCTCTGCGGCTTCACCCTCACTGTAACTACAGTACAGGACCACTACGGGAGCCTGCAGAGGACACACATGATAGAGTGTGATGCGATCCGCCTGCACAAACACCTCCACCTTCCTCATTAAGAACCGCATGCCAGGTGAGGACCTGAACCCTGGAGTCTCCGGTCCATCTGAACCAGGCCTGACACTCTTCTTGCTGCCTTCTGATGTGACTGAAGAACCGGAGAGAAGGTTCCTGCAGGTCAGAGCCGCTCTCCCCTGATGGCTCTGCCTCAGATGATCAATGAACCTCCGCCCACAAACAGCTACAGCCATTGGTCACTGGCTGAAATCTGACTCCTGGATCGAGTTCCTCGGGCTCAGCAGAACTCTGGATGTTCTGCCGACCTCGCGGGGCACAAACACACCTGGGATCTGCTGTGCATCTGTAACCAGAGCCGCAGGAAGCTCCCAGCCTCTTCACAAAATCCATTCGATCCTCTGGTCACATTCTTCCCAGCACCAAGGTCAGGCGGCCTTTCCCCCGCCGAGCGCCGCACTCCTCACCCAAAGAGTGCAATCACAGGAAGAGGAGGCCCATGGCTGCTGGGTTCTAGTGAGACTAGTCAGAGTCCAGTCAGGACGTGCTGTCAGTTCTGACCAATCAGCTGCTGTCCCTCAGAAACAGGACGACCTCTGCGGCGGTTCTTTACAGGAACACCGTCAGACATGACAGGACATCATTTAATCTTTAAAGATGGCTGAACTGAGCAGGTTTACAAACACCCCTGAATCTACCAATCAGGAGAGAGCACTTCTCCACGTCTGTAACCGCTCAGGTGTTCTGTAACACGGCGGGAAGCTGAGAACCTCCGTGACCGATCCCTCAGTCCCTGCCCACATGTGGAGTTCAGTTCAGTGGAAGCATGCTTCAGACTCCACCTCCCTCATTTCCTGTCGCCGTTAATGATGTCACTGCTGTCGCCAATCATCGAGCCGGTCTCTGCCGGCTAAACAGACTCTGTTAGCAGTTATAATCTGTCTGTTACAGCCCAATAAAGGTTTTATTAAACATTAATAAACAAACACAGCCGCTCATGCTGCTTCTTTAAACCATCATTATATTTATAAGTCAGGTGACGTCACTTCATGTTCTTTTAGCCGGGCTGTGCAATGCATGATGGGACATATCGCTGAAAGTACACTACTTCTCATGATGCATTGTGGGATACATTGAGGGCCCTATGGGGGGGTCTATAATTTCTCACTAAGAACTCAGACAGCACCACAACATGGCGGAGGCTCTGTACAGACTCTATGTAGACCACATGTAGTGATCAGGGAGCGGTTTCACAGCCAGCTGAACACGGCAGGAAGGTCAGAGGTCAAATCATCTGAGGGTTTAAGGATTGATTCTGGACCAGCTGACTTTCTGCAGCGTCACATCAAAGCGCGCTCGCTGTTCTTTTATCTGCACTTTGTTGCAGAGCATCAAAGTCACTTCCTGTTTTTTCTGCAAACATCCAATCAGCTGCCGCTCACTGTGCCTCTGGACAAAATAATGTCTATGTCCTGGAACCTCGCGCTTCTTACTGATCGCAGAACACACTCCATCAGCTCCTCCATGCTGGTGCTCCGCCCAGAGACCCAGTCCTGGGCGGATCAGCTGACACGCCATTGTGACAGAATCACAGAGTGACAGTGATGATGTCATCAGTGAGTCCACTCTGTGAGGAAGCAGCCTGGATGAGACCAGGATTAATCAGAGTACCCGTGTGCCCACCTGCCAATCATCCATCAGCTGCTGCTGTTGTACTTCACTACATAAGCAGGAGGCAGGTGGTGGATCAATCAGGCTGATCAATACCTGCAGATCAAAGACACACACACACATGACACAGTATAACAACTGCTTAGAGCACACACACACACACAACCACACACACAACCACACACACAGAGACACAACCACACACAGAGACACAACCACACACAGAGACAGCCACACACAACCACACACACAGAGACACAACCACACACACAGAGACACAACCACACACAGAGACACAACCACACACAGGTGACACAACCACACACACATGACACAGTATAACAACTGCTTAGACCACACACACAAACACAACCACACACACAACCACACACACAGAGACACAACCACACACAGACACAACCACACACACAGACACAACCACACACAGACACAACCACACACACAGAGACACAACCACACCACACAGGTGACACAACCACACACACATGACACAGTATAACAACTGCTTAGACCACACACACAAACACAACCACACACACAGAGACACAACCACACACAGAGACACAACCACACACACACAGACACAACCACACACACACACAGAGACACACACACAGACACACACAGACACACACACACACAGACACACACAGAGACACAACCACACACAGGTGACACAGTATAAGAACTGCTTAGAGCAGAGTATGTGGGAGACTGCACCTCAGCACACACAACCACACACACACACACAGACACACACACAAACACACACACAGACACACACACACAGACACACACAGACACACACACACACACACACACAGACACACACACACACACAGACACACACACACACACACACACACACACACACACAGACACACACACACACACACACACAGACAGACACACACACAGACACACACACACACACACAGACAGACACACACACAGACACACAGACACACACACACACACACAGACACACACACAGACACACACACACACACACACACACACAGACACACACACAGACACACACACACACACACAGACACACACACACAGCAGTGCATCAACCTCAGATCAGACTCAGTGACTCTGAAACATCTTATTGGCTGTTTGTGGGGGGGGGGGGGTCAGTATGAACCCAGCCTCCTCATTGGCCGAGAAGAGAGAACCGTCATCACCACAGACCTGACACGTTCAGAACCCTAACATGGACCAGCATCAATACCAGAACTCCGGAACACTCAGAAACATCATGGAAGTTCAGGCAGGACGTCTCAGCAGCTTCACACACTGATCAGATCAATGAACGGGTCAACAGAATGACCTCAGATCTGGTCCACAAAGACTAGCTGGTCCTTCAGCCAGTCTGACCAGCACCTGTTCAGGTGAGCGTCTTGACTGATGCGTGAGTCACGTGTCACTGAGCCTCGTTTACATTGCAATAACCTGATGTACAGCCTGTCAGTCAGGAAAAGGGGCTGAGCCTCACCTGAACCTGGTACATGTTTCGGTCAGTTCGGCGGGACACAGCTGGAGCTGCAGGCGCCAGGAGTCCGCGCCAACCCGGCTCCGCTACGAACGACGGCTCGGTATGTCTCCGGTGCCTCAGCTCTGGCCAAACACGCCGATTCCCCGCCCCGCTACCGGCCCGGTCCGCGCTGTCCGATCTGTCCAGCGAACAAGCACCCGAACGCCCCGGGATCCTCTTTTCATCTCGCTCCGCTCCGGTGGAGGGCGGGACGAAAATAAGCCGAGCAGAGCCGAGCAGCTCCGGGCTACACCGAGGACGAGGCGCCCCGGCCACTTCCGGTGAGGATTTTCACAGTAAAATCCTGTAAAACCCTCCGCAATGATACACATACATTATATTATGTACTGAATGTCCTCTAATGACATGCAGCATCACTGTCCTCACAAACACCGGAAGTCAAACAATAACAGCTGTGTATTTATTGGTTCCTCATACACAGAGGAAAACACCAAAATGGACTCTCTGAGGTGAAACCTGCCCTCGCCTGTCCCCGTGTGGACACCAGGACCAGATCTTTCCCCACAGCCCTCCCTGGTGTGTGATGAGGCAGTGTGTACTTGTGTTGTGGGTCTGGATAGGAGACATGTATTGGGAGCCATCAGAGGATGGAGCGGCAGAGCAGAGTCAGACATCACGACTTCACCTCACCCACTGTGACTTTCTGAGACAGTTTTGACGGCTTTGAACTGCAGACACATGTTGTATGAACACAGATGAAGACTTTATTGATCCCTGCAACAACACACAGCTGTCAGTACATCAATCACTTCTCAGTAGCTGCATCCAACGACCTGCCTCGCTCAGGAAGGCGTGCTCGCTCTGACAGCGGCTCCCTGTGAAACGTCTTCCAGGAGATGCACCAGGTTCTGGTCACTGCTCACATGCTTCCTTCTGCTGGCCTTCTTCCTGTTTCAGCTCTGCTGGCGCTCCTTAGCCCCTCTGTGCCCTGAACTCCCACGCGGTGCCACAGTGGGGGGGTGTTTTA
Organism: Parambassis ranga; assembly: GCF_900634625.1. Taxonomy (NCBI): domain Eukaryota; kingdom Metazoa; phylum Chordata; class Actinopteri; family Ambassidae; genus Parambassis; species Parambassis ranga. The sequence goes on from NC_041037.1 coordinate 22,751,552, forward strand.
GGCCCGTGGAGGTTGTGTGTTCTGGTCCCCCACTCGATGATCCACATACTGCCTTTTATGTTACAGTATGAGCACACTCAGGAAAACCTGCAACCGGCTCACTGACCTCTGACATCATACGAGCCCCTCACAGCTGTTTGTTTAGATTTTGGCGTTGCTGGCTTTAGACCCTCTTCTACATTTAACCCCAGAGGACGTCACCTGAGACAGTGATGATGGAGGCGACCGGGTCACCAGAGGCGACCGGGTCACCAGAGGCGGCCGAGTCACCAGAGGCGACCAGCTGCTCTGCCAGTCATTTGGCGTTGTCCTCGTCAGCCTTGGCGTCCTTGGCGGTGGTGGTGGCACCGTCTCTTCGCTGGCCACCACTCTGACGGTGTTCCTGCCGTACAGCCTCCTTTCGTACTGCAGCAGCTGCTCCCAGAAACCAGCGTTCAGCCTGATGTACGGCCGGCTCTCCTGCACCCAGTGGTGCGCCTGGCGCAGGGTCACCCCCCTGTAGCGCATCAGGTACGCCATTACTAGTGCCGGGGAGCGGCTCATGCCAGCGGCGCAGTGCACTAGCGTCCCTCCTGCACTATTGCTGTGGATACGCTCAGCGACTCTCTCAAAATGGTCGCCAAGGCGGGCGCTGGGCAGGTCGCATACAGGAACCCGCACACATTCCACGCCCGGGTAGGTGGGGCAGGCGTGGTTCAGAGTGGCGTTAACGATCAGGGTGATGCCTTTCTGGGACACCAGCGCCGCATTAAGGGGCACATCAGCCCCACTGAGGAAAAGGGTGGGGGTGATCTGAGACAGCGCCATCTGTCGAAGACAGGGAGGTTACTGCACTCTGAGGACTGAGCAGCTTAGGTAAACAGTTAGCATAGCTTAGCACAGCAACTACAATCAAAGGCAAAAAGGTAATAATGTAGCTGAGCATGCAACAAGTAGGAGGGCAGACAGCATAGCTTAGCACAGAGACCATAAGCACGAGGAACCAGACAGTCAGCAAACACTCAGGAGTCAGAAGGAAAACAGCCGAGCACGGTTCAGTCTGCAACACAGTGGAAAAGAACTGACCCAGCCTAAAATCAAAGGGAAGCAGCCAAGCACAGACTGAATCAACACATGCTAACGAAGATTAGCTTTATTATCCCCTGAAGGAAAATACTGCACCCTGCATTCAGGGCTCAGACTCTCAGACTACTCACAGACCCACGGTCCCTGTTTCCAGTCTGTGTGCTGTGCTAAGCTAACGGTCTGTAAATGTGTTTCTGTTGGTTCCAAGAATGACATCATCACAGAGTAAGTCAGCTGATCAAACATAACATTGATATAAAACGTGTCTGTTACCTGCTGAGTGCCCGGACCCCTCTGAGCACTGCTGACTGACACACACACACACACACCCCGTACATGGTGCTGTGTGGGTCCTCCAGCCAATCACCTGAAGGGTTAATTTTAGAGTGACAGCTGAAAACTGCTGAGTCACGTGACTTTGAGCAGCGCGAGAGCTCAGTGATCAGACATCGATCTAAATATCTGTGACAGGCTGCTTTCCTTTGGGCTTATTTTAGCTGTAATTTCATCTCTGTCCTGTAGAGGGGAGCAGCCCTGCTGCCGGAAGCTAGTGAGAATCGCCGAAGAAGAGACGCCGCTAGCAGCTAGCCTGTTAGCTTCCTCCGTCATGGCGGAACTGAACAGACAGCTTCAGGAGTATTTGGCTCAGTCCAAAGGCGGCGGTGCCAAGACCATCTCCCAGGCCAGCTCCAGCACCACTGTGGACCTGGACGACGCGGAGCCGATACCCGGGAGCTGGTTCGGCCGGTGGTCCAGTCCCTGGTCGGGGAGCCGTAGCGGCACTGCGGCCGGTCAGAGTTCCACCGGAAGTAGCACATTTTCTTGGCCATGGTCGGCCGAGCCAGACCCCTGCTTGCCGGGCATGAGCCGCAGGCAGCGGCTGGTGGCCTTCGGGGTGTGCGTGTCGTTTTCCGCGCTGTGTTTCGGACTGTCGGCGCTCTACGCGCCGCTGCTGTTGCTCTACGCCCGCAAGTTCGCGTTGCTCTGGTCGCTTGGGTCGCTGTTCGCCATCGCAGCAGCAGCGGTTCTGCGGGGTCCCAGCAGACTGGCCGCCGGCCTGCCCACCTCTCCCGGAGCTGCGGTTTACCTGTGCGCCCTCGGAGGGACTCTATATGCGGCGTTGAGCCTCCACAGCACCGTCCTGACCGCACTGGGCGCTGCCCTGCAGGTCACCGTCATCGTCGGCTACGTGGTGTCGTTGCTGCCCGGCGGCAGCGCCGGGATCCGCTTCATGGGAGGGATGGCGGCGTCCGCCATCAAGAGGACCGTCACTGGGAAAACCATGCCAATATGACCGGAGCCGAGTGTCAGACACTGGGCAGACTCATCAGTCTGAGAGCAAGAGGCGACCCGGAGCAGGAGTCCGGGGCCACCAGGGGCCGCTGGCTGTGTCTGAAGGGCCCAGATGAACTGTACTCTCCTCTGCTGCAGCGGGTCATGAGTATGGACTGCTGTGAATGAAGAACAGACTGACAGCCCACTGATGTTCTGAGGACCAAATAAAGTTTCTGTTTCCTGTGTGTGTGTGTGTGTCTGCAGCAGCATTTTGTTTGTGTTCATCCTCGGATAAGGGAAGTAGCTGCAGACAGCAGGGGGCGCTGTTCACTTAATGACAGGTTAAAATCCTTCCTCCTGTTAGCACAGACATTCTTTGGTCTTCCACAATTCATTGAGAAATTCAGAAAAAAAGAGCAGAGCGTCACCTAAAGACAGAACAATAGAAAAAATGTAAACACATGACCACGTGGCTCAGAGAAGGTCGGCTCCTCTGTCCGAGTCGGTCTGAGTGTAAACACTGTTCATGTCTAACAGGAAGCGCCCCTTCCCTCACGCTGTTTGAATCGTGACTCTTTATTGACCACCTCAGTGGATTTGGTGAAAACACAAAAACATAGAAATCTGTACAAAAAGGACAAAAAGCGACGTCATCGGTCACATGACCAAAAGTTTGTCTCAAGGTTTTTCAGGATCTGGTTTGAGGTCTGTGGAGAGACCAGCAGGGAGAAACCAGAGGACAGCATCATGGGAGACTTTTTTCTTCAGCACTACCGGCCCCGACCGCCCCCCCTTGGTGCTCCTCTGGGTGGTGGGCCTCCTCTCCTTGGGCCTGGTCCTCCTCCAGGACCCCAGCCGCCCCGTCCACCACGACCAGATGCACCATAACCGCTGTCCTCCCTCTGAGAGGGGCGACCTGCAGGGAGACACAAAAGCTGAGCTGCTGAGGTCCAGAGAAAATATAAAGTATGGAATCAAACCTAGACATTTCAGAAACACACAAAACACTTCAAATATATCAGCCGGTGGAGTCCCTGAGTCAGCTGGGGTTCAGCTGTGTGGGTGCACGCTCACCTCCATCAGCTCCAGGGGACTCACGCTCCCGGGGGTCTCCCGTTCCTGGGCCGTCCTGCCATGGGCGCTTGCGAGGAGGCAGAGACGCCATATCCATCCCCTGCAGCGAGGAGGAGCGCTCTCGCCCAGCTGGAGACGACCCATCATGCATCTGCTGCCCGTCCCGATAACCATCGTGACCTGTGGACAGGAAGAGGAAGACGGGACCCACCACAATAAGAGTCTGAAGGAGTTTTATCCTGTGGTTTGGACACTGAGTGCTGTGTACAGGCTCAGAGTGGCAGAGGGGCTGATGGGAAATGTAGTCTGTATTAACATTAAAACACGTAAGTCTGTGACTCCTCCTGTTGGTCACATAAAATCAAATCCTCACGTGTCTAATAAAAGTGTTCAGCTGTGACTCCGGCTGCTGATTCAGACCAAACACTATGTGCCAATCCTCACCTGCTCCTCGAGGTGGACCTCCTCCTCGGGGGGGCCTCCCTCTGCCGCCACTGTCCCAGCCTCGGCACATCTCCTCTGGGCTGTCAAAGCCCTCCTCCTGGCCACCATACTCGTCAGAATAACCTCGAGCTCCGGGCCGGCCGGGGCCGCCGCCTCTGAACCTGAAAGAGTTACAGCCATGTACAGCCTGGTTAAAACAGCGAGTGATGTCAGGATGTTAGTTTGACATTCGGCGTCCTACCTGTCATCCCTTCGTCCTCTAAATTCCCCGCCGCTCCCATACCTCTCTTCAGGCCCCCAGCTGCCCCCATTCCCTCCTCCCCCTCGATGCCCTCCCCCCCTGTGGCCACCTCCTCCCCCCTGGTATCCTGGTCCTGGTCTCCAGCTGTCCTCTCCTCTGCCATGGAAGTCTTGTCCGCCATCAAAGTCCTGAGGTCCTCGTCGACCTTGCTGGTCCCCCCAGTAAGGCCCCGGGCCCTGGTCTGGTCCTCCTGGACCCTGCCGGTCAGGGGGACCCATGTGGTGGTTGGGCGGTGGCCCCCGTGATTCTGTTGGATCAGAGGAGGCCCACATCTGAATCACTATGCAAGGTGCAATGACAGTTTGTTCAGCAGCTCTTGGCACAGTTGGACACACGGAATCAAAAAGAGATGCTTCAAACGTACCTAAATAAATATAAACAGAATAAAGATTAAAAGGAGTAAAACTAACAGGGCAGACTACTGTGATCAGTATGAATATATTGTACAAACTGCAGTGTATTAATGGGTTAAAGTGCAGAGTGTGTGTGGGGGGGTGTATGGGAAAGTGAAAACACTCTGGACTGCGGGCCCCTAACCTGCAACTGTTCCCTCAGCTCTTACCTTTGTTGTTGGGCCCCTGTGGCCCAAGTCCGTGCATCATAGGCCCCGCGTTTTGGCCCTGCAAAAACCAGATCAGATCAGTTTGTGTTAGATGGTAAGTGGTCTGTACCTGCTCCTCCACCTACTCAGGCGCTTCACAACCACCACCCTTACAGTTAGTGGACTACCACTCTGCCACCTGAGCCCCAGCCCCGAAGGAACTCACCTGGTGCTGCATGTACGGGGGCACCTGCATGTTTCCATGGGGTCCTTGCATATTTCCTGGAGGTCCGTGCATCCCTCCTGGAGGCCCCTGCATGTTGCCCATCTCATAATTGTTGGGCATGTTTCCATGTGTCCTGGGTGGGGGCCCCATCATACCACCCTGCATGGGACCCTGGGGGCCCATCATATTCCCTTGGGGTGGCATCATACCCCCCTGAGGTGGGGGCCCCTGAGTATCCCGTGGACCCATTCCTCTTGGAGGGGGACCCATCATTCCACCAGGGGGGCCCTGCATCCCTCTGGGTCCCATATTGTGTGGCCCTTGGGGGCCCATGTTTCTAGGTGGCCCAGAATGTCTTTGCATGTCTGGGGGGCCCATCATACCCTGCGGGTGTCCCTGGTGAGCCTGGGGTCCAGAGGGTGGCCCCATCTGTCCTGGAGGAATAAAAGAAGGCTGCATACCACCTGGACCCATGGGGGGGCCCATGTTGTTGGGCATCTGCTGAGGCGGCATGTTAGGAGGGTAGCCCTGGCCAGGCGGCATGGGGCCCCCAGGACCTCCAGTTCCAGGGAAGGGAGGCACAGATCCTTGTCCCTGTGGGGGGCCCATGTTCCCGTCTGCATTCATCTGGTTCATCTTCATCTGCTACAGTGACACACAAAACAGTCAGATCAACTGGTCTGACAAAAGCCTGGTCAAGGTGTAACTGGGTTAACGAGAGTCTAAGGGTTAAATGAAGGGTTAACAAGAGTCTAAGGGTTAAATGAAGGGTTAACAAGAGTCTAAGGGTTAAATGAAGGGTTAACAAGAGTCTAAGGGTTAAATGAAGGTGTAACTGTTGATGAAGAGTCTCAGTCATCCAAGTCATAATACTCAGAGGAGATTGAAGCAAGGTGTCTGGACTTGTGTTCGGTTCTGGACTGATGAAGCTGCTTGGATGAGCAGTGAAAAGACGCCTCGCTTCAACCTTCTCCACGAGGGTGTAGCTGGTCTAACGGCACACAGCCCATGTCCCTTTGACACCTCACAGCGGCTCACCTCCAGCAGCATGGGGTTAGTGTACTGCAGAGCCGCCATCTCCTGCTCAATCTCTGCCTGTGTTTTCTTCTTCCCATCCATCTTCTGCTCCACCTTTCTGTCTTTGGACAGATCTCCAGATGGAGGCATCATGGGTACTTTGTTCTCCGCCCAGGCCTGCAGAGATGTTTACATTCAGCACTACCTCCAAAACATCAAGCTCAGAGTTTGACAGAAACTCCACCTGTTGGAACTGCGCCGGGATGGGTTTGGCATACGGCACTTTCTTCTGAGGGACCTTCTTGGCGTCTTTTCCTGTGACGTCCTCCATGCCCCAGTCCAGGCCAGGGATGGACATCTCTACTTCAGGAGCTGCCTCTTTGCCTAGACAAAGCAGAGTTACAGCTGAGGGACACACACAGCAGCACGCTGACAGCGCTACGGTCGCACTGCCGACGCTGCTGGAAGGACCGCCGCACTCCATACTTACTGCTCTGCTCCTGCTCCATGGCGGCCTTCAGCTGCTCGGGGATGCCCATGCCAGGGATGGAAGCCATACTGTTCGGCTCCACGTCATCTGAAATGAATGTAGGCGATCAGTCACGAGTGAACAGTCACCACTGTCCGGGTGTTTTGTGTCCTCTGCAGCTCACCGTACTCCACGCCGTCCTCTGACATCCCAGGCAGCAGATTCAGGTTGTAGCGGTCCCTCATCTTATCGCCAGGCCGGTTCCTGGTCCAGAATTTACTGGAAAGAGTGTAAAAAACAAAGAATGTCTGTGGACACTTTCAAAACAGCTTCTGTCGAGGGACAAATGGTGACAGCTTCAGCTCTGCCCATGTTTGAAATGACTGGAAGTGAGGTGGACTCAGGGTGGAGCAGGAACACAGAACTACATTCAGAATTCATTCATCTGGTATCACGTCCTTTCTAACGTCAGCGGATCCTCCTGACCACGCCAACCTTCTGAGTGATTATATGATCAAATACTGAATACTTACTGAATTTGTGCGTGCACACATACCTGGTGTGGTCATTGGAGCCGGAGCAGAGGATGTGACCCAGCGGGTGCCAGGCCAGACTCCAGATCATCCCCTCATGAGCCATCTCCATTCCACCCACCTCCTTCTCCACCCTGAAACGGGAAATGTGACTTGAAGCGAGCGTCCAGCCGGCGGAGCCAAGCAGACTGCTGGCTGGACGTCAGGCTCATCTTACCCAGTGTGCCAGAACAGCAGAGAGCCGTCAGAACCTCCACTGGCAAACAGGCCTTCGTGGACAGGATGCCAGGCCACAGCTGGGGACAGACACAGTACAACAGTCAGAGGAGCTGCTCAGGACGACTCACTGCTTCCCTCCCTCTGACTCACCTGTCGCCTCCTTCTTGTGCCCTCTGAACACCTGCAGCTCCTCTTTGAGGTTCCTGATGTCAAACAGTTTGCACAGGTGATCACGTGACGCGGTCAGCAGCCAGTTGCCGTTCAGGTTCCACTTCACCTCCATCACTGTGTTCTTATGAGCATGACTACAAGACACACAGCCATACACAAGCAGTCACTTTGCGCCCTAATCTTGGTCTGCCAGGCAACAGATCTGACGAGTGACGTAGAAACTCACAGCGTAGCGAGACTCTGTCCCGTCTTTGGGTCCCAGAATTTGATTGGCTGCTGGCTGTCCTTACTGCCCGACACCACCAGGCCTTTGGTGGGATGCCAGTCGACACACTTGACATCAGCACCATGACCTACACACAAACACACACAGAGCACCACGATCAGTTCCAAACTGCTGGCAGGTTTGTGTGTGTGAATCAGTGTGTGTCAGCGTGTGTGTCTTCCTGCGGGGGTGTGTACCTCTGAGGATTCTCTCCTCATGGCAGCGCAGGAAGTCCCAGATACGAACCGTCCCGTCATCTGAGCAGGTAGCAAACTTGTTATCTGTAGGGGAGAAACTGGAGACAAGAAAGAGGCGCATCAAACACCGCCATTCACAGCCAATCACAGCCAATCACAGCCAGGCGTCTAATCCATAATCTGACACCAACCCTGGAGGTCAGGGGGTCACAGGGCCCAGCGCCTGTCTGAGGGGACATTTGAGGTTAGATTAAAACTGCATCACATGAAAGTTATGGAGTCTGAGGTGGTGAGGAGGGCCAGCTGATTCTGATCATATATCTGTCCATGTATCATCACTTCTGTAGGGCTTGTTCATGTCTCTGAAATCAGATCAGCTCACCAGCAGAGGGCACAAACCTGAGGCCAGAACCCTGCAGCCACTGATCCCATATCAACAGAAACAAGGACACCTCAAACACAGAGGAGCCCGAACCTGCTGACCAACAGCTCCACCTGCTGGGCCTTCTCTCTAACCACACACACACAGTAACTACACACAGTAACTACACACAGACACACACACACACACACAGTAACTACACACAGACACACACGAACAGTAACTACACACACACAGTAACTACACACAGACACACACACACAGTAACTACACACAGACACACACACACACACTCAGTAACTACACACAGTAACTACACACACACACACACTAACTACACACAGTAACTACACAGACACACACACACAGCAACTACACACAGACACACACACACACAGTAACTACACACACACACTCAGTAACTACACTCAGTAACTACACACAGTAACTACACACACACACACTCAGTAACTACACACACACACACTCAGTAACTACACGCAGTAACTATACTCAGTAACTACACACAGTAACTACACACACACACACAGCAACTACACACAGACACACACACACACTCAGTAACTACACACAGTAACTACACACAGACACACACACACACACACACACTCAGTAACTACACACAGACACACACACACAGTAACTACACACAGACACACACACACACACTCAGTAACTACACACAGACACACACACACAGTAACTACACACAGACACACACACACACACTCAGTAACTACACACACACTAACTACACACAGTAACTACACACAGACACACACACACAGCAACTACACACAGACACACACACACACAGTAACTACACACACACACTCAGTAACTACACTCAGTAACTAGACTCAGTAACTACACACAGTAACTACACACACACACACAGCAACTACACACAGACACACACACACACACTCAGTAACTACACACAGTAACTACACACAGACACACACACACACAGTAACTACACACACACACACTCAGTAACTACACACAGTAACTACACACACACACAGTAACTACACACAGACACACACACAGTAACTACACACACACACACTCAGTAACTACACACACACACAGCAACTACACACAGACACACACACACACACACTCAGTAACTACACACAGTAACTACACACACACACACTCAGTAACTACACACACACACACTCAGTAACTACACACACAGTAACTACACACAGTAACTACACACAGTAACTACACACACACACACACTCAGTAACTACACACACACACACACTCAGTAACTACACACACACACACACTCAGTAACTACACACAGTAACTACACACACACACACACTCAGTAACTACACACACAGTAACTACACTCAGTAACTACACACAGTAACTACACACACACACACACACACACACACTCAGTAACTACACACAGTAACTACACTCAGTAACTACACACAGTAACTACACACAGACACACAGACGTTAAATATCAACTCGAGCTTTTTACTCGAGTAAAAGTGTAAAAGTGCTGGTGCTTAAAGTATAAAAGTCAAAGTATTGTGGGGGGGCATTAAGGATGAAAGCTTGGGCTGTGCCACGGCCTGTTCTGCCCTAAAAGAACTAAAAGAAACAACCAATAGGCTGTCAGAATGGTATGTTTATACTTCTCATCCAACCACAATCAAATTCGCTCCATCCAGATGGAGCAATTTATCCGGATGGTTTTTTTTTAAAGAAAAGTCGAAATAAAATAGGAGTAACAGTCTATTTTTAAAATGTGAGGAGCAGGAGTAAAATAAATACTCCAGTAAAGTATAGATACCCCACATTTCTACTTAAGGTAACGAAGTATTTGTACTTGGTTACTCGACACCTCTGTCACACACACACCTGCTCTGCTGTGTTCAGAGCTTCATCTGGATATCTGCTGCAGTAAAGTATTTTTATTCTTCTAATGGCTGGAGCCTCCCAACATCTACTACAAACAACAAATACATTATGAGGCTGCCAGCTACAGCCTGATATTAATGTATTTATTACTGAGCAACAAGCCCAGCAAGTCTCAGACACTCCACACGTTTTATTAATGGATCTGTTCTCGAACTGAGGCTTGTTTGTTTCATTAATGCAGATTATCCAGTGACTGCAGCAGCTCTCAGCTGTTTAACGGCTGCTTTGCAATAGAAAACGTTTTCAGAATGATCCTTCAAAATAAAACTCTGCTGGTAAACACTACACTGCCCAAGTACCCGGAGCAGAATGATAGCCTGCTGCCGAACACTGGCCAGCTGAATCAATGGATCAGCCTGAAGGAGAGATTCAGCAGAACACACCCCAGAACAGCCAATCAGTCCCGGTTTCATTCTCCAGCCTGCTTCTCTGACATCACTCCGTTCTCACTGTAACATCTGACTGGCTGGGCTCAGGACCAAGAGAAACGTGATGTCATAACTTTAGACACCAACACAACCCAAACACACGTGTAACCCTAAGGAACGCTGAGCTGTTTGACCAAAGACCAACAAACACACATGGTGTACTGTTTCCATGGAGACTGTGACCGATTTTGTCGTTTGTTTGTGTAGCAGTTGTGTCAGCAATGTTCAGACATCAACAACAAAGGTCAACACATACCTGCAGTCTCTGTGTTAAGCTGGTTAACACCTTTAACAAGTCTACAGTGGTTGTGCTAAGCTAGTCTTTGTGCTAAGCTAGCCTTCAACTTTCCACTCAACCCCAATGTTTGAGCCCAGTCAGGCCAACAAATGCACTGCCTCCAGTCTGTGTTAACTTACACACTCCACCCATCTCCATCTTTATAAGCTAGGCGAACAGGTTTACCTGCCTCCAGGTTTTTCTTCAGACTTGAAAACAGAAAGGTACTTTAACAGGATGAGACGCACAAAGTAACAGAGCACAGGGATGACATCACTCTGCAGGTGATCCTGTTCAGGTTGTCGCTCAATGATCTCTCACTCGCTTCTGATTGGTCCTGCCCAGCTCAACTAACCAGAACAGTAAACACATCATCCGATGACCTCACAGTGACATCACCTGCCTCACATCTAATCTAGCCGTGTGAAGGACAGGGCTGCATTATGGGAAAGGTGTTTTAGGTGTGGACATTGAATTCAAACCTTTATTTGAAGAGCCAGAACTGCCTGTCAGAGGGTCAGAGCAGCAGCAGTGTGAGCGTCTTTATTCACTGTTTATTGATGCCTGCTAACACTTTATTGGGCCTTTATTGGTCTCTCCACCGAAACAGGGCCGGCCCACAGCACTGAGGAATGAGCGATGGATGACTTTATTCAATAAATCGACCATTGGAGTACAAAGTGAGAAACAGCTCATCAGCCACAGCAGGTAGAATATCAACAACAGATCACTGCAGTGTTGCAACAGCAGACACTTACATCTGTCATTAATCAACCACAACAAACACAGTATGAGGCAAGACGAGAGGCAGCGCCCCCGTGTGGCTATGCAGCACAGGCTGGGGTTAACTACAGAAAATGGGAGATTGGGTATAAACCTGGCTTCTCTAATGGCCTCCTTGTGAGCCTGGAACATCTTGACGTTGTTCATGTTGGACTGCCAGTACTTCACATAGCCCCCATGGTCTGCTGTCAGCATCCACATGTCGTTATGAGACCACGTCATGGCCCGGACCGGGCTATCGTGTGCCTGCAGAAGGGGCAGGGAAGACAAGGAGGAAGGACGTCAGCTACACTCAGAACACAGCATGAGACTGCACGGTGTGTCCGACAGAGACAGAGACATACCTGTAGGATGGTCTCGAAGTTGAAGGTGAGTCCATTCCACAGAGTGAACTCTCCACTGGAGGCGCCAGTGACCAGGCGGCGACCTTCTGGAGTCCACTGCAGTTACAGAGGATGACAGGGAGACACATTCAGGACAGAGCAGATCAGCTGCTACGATCTGCCTTTCCCAAACACTGTGGGAAAGGTACGGCTTAGCAGAAAACGTCCATGTTTGGTAGCAGGAGATCAATATAATACAGTGGCTCACCCTGATGACAAACACGGGACACTTGACTTTGTTGGTGGAGGTTCGGACAAACTTGGTCGTGACGGCGTTCATTGGGTTGTTCAACATGCCGACAGGTGGAACGAGCTGAAGAACAAAAACAAACGAGCTTTCAGTTAGCATGTCAGAATGTGAAATGACACTGCAGGCACGTCTCCTGAGACATCTGTGGACCTGCTGAAACTGCTAATGAGTCCCCGGGGTCCCTGTCCTTCAGAAACAGGTACTCACATCATTGTAATATCCTGCGTCAGGCTGGATGGCTCTGAAGTCTCGATGATCTCGCTGCCACAGACGATTCTGCAGAAAGAACACACGAGCTGAGTCACTAACCTGGAGGCTGAACAGATCAGGCCCATGTTTACACCACCAGCCCCAAAACATGGCTGCCATCAATCCACTGTGGGGAGCACTGAGGTCAGAAAACATCCATGTGTCTGAAGAGGCGTCGTACCGCTAGGTATCTGATGACAGAGGGGTTGTAGTCGATGGTTTTACGGTTCACAGCCTTCCTCATGCGCTTCCCATCGAAGGTCAGCTGCTGCATGGCCTGCTGTTGTGCGAAGTCTGGCCTCTTGTAGAAGACCTGCCGCGGTGCCTGATGCTGGAAGCGTGGCATGTGGAAGAACCGCTGCGGCGAGCCGATGTCTGTCGCCATGGTGACCAGGTAAAACTGCAGGATAGGAGAGCATGTGGTTAGTCTGGGAGTCTGTCGCTCTGTTGGAACACAGCTTCAGCTTCTTTGTGTCTGCTGTGATGGCTCCTTATTAATATTTAGTAGGCCCAGCGTGATCAATCATTGATCAATCATTGATCACACTGTTCACAGCAGACACATGACTCCATCAAAACAGGAAGACCTTCAAATGTTAAACTACCAAGGTCCACCTGGACCATGTGACGGCAGCCATTACTGCCCACACAGCAGACACACACCAACCTAACCCCAACTCTGAGTGTCTAAGAAGAAGCTGAACCAGCAGACATCAGGTTTCTAAACAGTTCACCAGCTCTGCTCATTCTGTGCAAGGTGCTGGAAGTAAAACTGCAACACAACTTAAAGCATTTAAAGCCTTATTCAGTACAACAACACAAACTGTGGAGCAGCAGGTAGAAGAGGAGCTGAACACGGCAGAGTAACACTGAAGCCCGAGGCTGACAAGATCCACAAGAACAAAAGGATTTTTTAAAAACAACACTCTCAGTTTTCCCTTTTTCTTCCGATGTTCATCGTTTTATTTACGTTGTCCAAAAGGCTACACTATTCACTCAGCCTGCTTAGTCCTTGGTCTGCAGCACCAAGCATTTGGATGGATGAATTAAATCTGCAGCTTTAACCTTTTCTTCCAAATTTGAAGCAGGAAATCATTCAGCCTAAAACCTGCTCCGTCAACAATAATAATAAGACACATATTACAGTCCCATCAATCACTAACCCAGCAGCACACACACCACACACAACCTGAACCTGAAGGAATGACGTCACACAGTCTGAGGAAACATCCGCTGGGATCAGAACAGTCCATGTTTACATTAAACTGACACAGCATTTCATTCCACACACAGAACCACAGTGATCAACAGACAGCACATCCACGACTGGACGTCTTCACACCCTGGACCGATTCCTTTTCATCAGTCATGCATCAACCCCCATGACAACAGTCACTGCGATACAATAAACATCATATAGATCATATATTTCTGAGACATTCCTTTAAACATCTGTGTGGGGGCTCTGAGCGTCCACAGCTGTCCTCAAGGCTGTCCTCTCAGCCTGTCCTCACGGCCTGTCCTCTCAGCCTGTCCTCACAGCTGTTCTCACAGCCTGTCCTCTCAGCCTGTCCTCACGCCTGTTCTCTCAGTCTGTTCTCACAGCCTGTCCTCTCAGTCTGTTCTCACAGCCTGTCCTCTCAGTCTGTCCTCTCAGCCTGTCCTCACGCACAACACACCAACATCTGCGGGCATTAGGAGGGACCACAGCATCCACACCGCCCGCGACACGAGGTTCCAGCGGCACCGCCGCGGACAGCGCGCGGCTGGTGGTAACCCGCTGCGAGCGTGGCGTGGAGTGGGTGGATTTATCTAAAGACATATTCATATTGCATTACTGGCCCTGCTGCTCGTTTTGATCGTGTCGCTTCAGTCATAAAATTGTATCGTCGTTAGCCCTGTTGCTAACGCGGTTAGCTGCAGCGGCTAACATTAGCTAACCGCTACTTACTTCTGCATGAAAACACACAACTGATCGGCAGACACACACGTAGTGGGCACATTTTATTTAAATCAGACAAACCCCGCGGTGTGTCCGGTATCTGCGGCTCAGAGGGACGGTGTGTTTGGCGACCAGAGTTAAATGGCGGCCCGGCTGGATATTCTGCTTTTACAGGAACAGCGCGCAGCCGCCGAGAGGACTCACCGACAGTCTCCGAGCAGAGTTAGCTATCTGGCTGTCATGAATGGGCTAAACTCCTCCGTAAAGCCTCTCTCTGAAGAAACATGAAGGCCTCAGGCTTTATTCAACCTAAATTCAGCGGCTTAGTCACTTCAACCACCAGCGGACTCCATCATGACGCTTCTTCTTCCTGACCCTGCTGAAAAGCATGCCGGGATATTTTCATAACGGACGTGAGGGAGCTGCGTCATCACGTACAGGAGGCCTTTTGTTTTTTTCAAACACGAATTGAAACCCACTCTAAATCCTAATATTGAAACTTGAGCTTCTGAAATATTGTTTTTCCTGATACATAAACAGACGTTTGTCAGATGATGAGGAGAGCGCAGCACGTTTGAGACAAAAACACATTATTGATGAAATTCGCTTGCTGAAGTGGTATGTGTCGATCTCAAAGTGCCATGTCTGACTGTTTTGGTGCCATGTCTGGCTGTTTTGGTGCCATGTCTGTTTTAGTGCCATGTCTGACTGTTTTAGTGTCATATCTGGCTGTTTTGGTGCCATGTCTGTTTTAGTGCCATGTCTGATTATTTTAGTGCCATGTCTGGCTGTTTTGGTGCCATGTCTGACTGTTTAGGTGCCATGTCTGACTGTTTTAGTGCCATGTCTGACTGTTTAGTGCCATGTCTGACTGTTTTGGTGCCATATCTGTCTGACTGTTTTAGTGCCATGTCTGACTGTTTTGGTGCCATTTCTGACTGTTTTGGTGCCATATCTGTCTGACTGTTTTAGTGCCATGTCTGGCTGTTTTGGTGCCATGTCTGACTGTTTAGGTGCCATGTCGGACTGTTTAGGTGCCATGTCTGACTGTTTAGGTGCCATGTCTGACTGTTTAGGTGCCATGTTTGACTGTTTTGGTGCCATGTCTGACTGTTTTAGTGCCATGTCTGTCTGTTTTGGTGCCATGTCTGGCTGTTTTGGTGCCATGTCTGTCTGACTGTTTTGGTGCCATGTCTGACTGTTTTGGTGCCATGTCTGACTGTTTTGGTGCCATGTCTGACTGTTTTGGTGCCATGTCTGACTGTTTTAGTGCCATGTCTGACTGTTTTGGTGCCATGTCTGACTGTTTTAGTGCCATGTCTGGCTGTTTTGGTGCCATGTCTGTTTTGGTGCCATGTCTGGCTGTTTTGGTGCCATGTCTGTCTGACTGTTTTGGTGCCATGTCTGACTGTTTAGTGCCATGTCTGGCTGTTTTGGTGCCATGTCTGACTGTTTAGGTGCCATGTGTGACTGTTTTGGTGCCATGTCTGACTGTTTTAGTGCCATGTCTGTCTGTTTTGGTGCCCTGTCTGGCTGTTTTGGTGCCATGTCTGTCTGACTGTTTTGGTGCCATGTCTGACTGTTTGGTGCCATGTCTGACTGTTTTAGTGCCATGTCTGACTGTTTTGGTGCCATGTCTGACTGTTTTAGTGCCATGTCTGGCTGTTTTGGTGCCATGTCTGTTTTGGTGCCATGTCTGGCTGTTTTGGTGCCATGTCTGTCTGACTGTTTTGGTGCCATGTCTGACTGTTTAGTGCCATGTCTGGCTGTTTTGGTGCCATGTCTGACTGTTTAGGTGCCATGTCTGACTGTTTTGGTGCCATGTCTGTTTTGGTGCCATGTCTGACTGTTTTAGTGCCATGTCTGACTGTTTTGGTGCCATGTCTGGCTGTTTTGGTGCCATGTCTGGCTGTTTTGGTGCCATGTCTGTCTGACTGTTTTGGTGCCATGTCTGACTGTTTTGGTGCCATGTCTGACTGTTTAGCCATGTCTGACTGTTTAGTGCCATGTCTGACTGTTTTGGTGCCATATCTGTCTGACTGTTTTAGTGCCATGTCTGACTGTTTTGGTGCCATGTCTGGCTGTTTTGGTGCCATGTCTGACTGTTTTGGTGCCATATCTGTCTGACTGTTTTGGTGCCATGTCTGACTGTTTAGGTGCCATGTCTGACTGTTTAGGTGCCATGTCTGACTGCCATGTCTGACTGTTTTAGTGCCATGTCTGACTGTTTTGGTGCCATGTCTGGCTGTTTTGGTGCCATGTCTGGCTGTTTTGGTGCCATGTCTGTCTGACTGTTTTGGTGCCATGTCTGACTGTTTTGGTGCCATGTCTGACTGTTTAGCCATGTCTGTGTAACGTGGTGAGAGTTGGCCCTCTGTCACCTCCTCTTTACTCATCTCTTGCTTGTTTTTGCTCTCTCCAGGGGCGATGGTCCAGCTGGGTGGAGTCGTGGCCTCTTCTCACCTGGGTCCCATTTGCTGTCATTTCACCGGCTATTTAAGCACCGCCTTCCCTCTCCTCGGTGCCAGTTCTTCACTGCCGTGAACGTCGTAAGCGACCTGCCACTTTTTCTCTCCGCTCCACGTGCTCAAGTTAATTACCTTGTCTCTGCCTAGGCACCCAGCCACGCCACCCGGTTGTTCCTCGCCCTGGACCTGAGCTGTGCTTCGCCTCGTGGTTGTTTTGTTTTCTTCTGTTTTATCCGCACTTCGCCCTTGTGGTTGTTTTTTGTTCACCATTAAAGTGAGTAAACTGACCTGCTCTTGGATCTCCATTTGTGACCGCACACAACAGAAGAACTGGCCAACATGGATCCAGCAGGTACCGATCCTCCGTCAGCCGGTCAAGTCCTCACTTGCCAGGGGATCCTCCTTGGACGACATGACCAGTCACTCCAAACCTTGGAGACGGAACACCGGATTTTTGGGACTCAAATGCTCGTACAAGCCCACTTAAGGGACCTGTCTCACCAGGTCCAGTCTGCCGCTGCTTCGCCTCGGACCCTCGGGCCGGACCACCCACGTGACCTCCACGCCACTGACCCGGAACCTTACCGCGGATCCTCGTCGGGGTGTCGGGGTTTCCTGCTCCAGTGTGCTAACGTCTTTGCACTTAAACCTGTTACCTTCGCCACCGACAGCGCCAAGAACCTGTACATTGTTGGACTGCTTCGCAACAAGGCGCTGCTGTGGGCTGAAGCGGAGGACGCGGTGAGACCTGTCGCCGCTCAGGACCATGACACCTTCCTGATCCGCTTCAGGGAAGTCTTCGACTTGCCTAATCGTGCAGGAGATGCCTCCGAACGCCTGCTCAACCTCACCCAGGGGCCTGACTCCGCTGCTGACTTCTCCATCCGGTTCCGCACTCTGGCACTGGAGGCAGGTTGGAACGAGCCCGCCCTCTGCGGAGCCTTTCTTCATGCCCTCGAACCCCAGCTTAAGAAGGAGATCCTCAGCAGAGGCGCGCCCACCGATCTCCATTCCCTCATCCATCAAGCCATCGAGGTTGACAACCGCCTTCGGGAGACCCGTAGAGGGTCGTCCTCCCGACCCAAACCGGCTCAGCCCCCCTCCCGAGTTCCGGGCTTTCCCCCCGGCTGGGGTCAGCCCAGCACAGCCCCCGAACTGATCAGCGTGCCTGAGCCGATGCAGTTGGGTAGGACTCGCCTCTCTTCGGAGGAAAAGGAGCGTAGAGACAGGGAAGGATTGTGCCGTTATTGCGGTAGCAATAGTCACCAGCTAGCTTCCTGCCACCTTCGGCCAAAAGGGGGAGCTCACCCGTTGGACTAGGGATTCGGGTGAGTCAGATTTCGTCAAGCCCTAGAAGTACATTACCTATCGTCATCACTCACCTTTCCTCTTCCTTTTCAGTTTCGGCCTTGGTCGACTCGGGGGCAGATGGTAATTTTATTGATTCGGAGTTTCTGACCCGTTGTAGTTTTCCCTCCTCGCCACTAGGGGAGCCCGTCCGCGCTACTGCCCTTAATGGCCGGGTGATCTCCCGGGTAACCCACCAAACAGTTCCGCTCGAGGTGATCACTTCCGGTAATCACCGAGAGCGGATTAGCTTCTTTGTTATTAGCTCGCCACTCGCTCCTGTGGTTTTTGGTCATCCGTGGCTTCTCTTGCACAACCCTCATCTGGATTGGCAGAGAAACCGAGTATTAAATTGGAGCGACTTTTGTCACGCAAGTTGTTTGCGATCCGCGCGTCCACCTCCCCTCCCCGCTCCCCTCGTCGCCACTTCCTCCGGACCGCCTAGCCTAGCTTCCGTTCCCTCGGAGTATCATGATTTGGCTGAAGTATTTAACAAAACTAAGGCGCTATCTCTCCCTCCTCACAGACCCTACGATTGCGCCATCGACCTCCTTCCGGGCGCTCCTCTGCCTTCCAGCAGGCTATACAGTTTGTCTCCTACCGAGAGGGGGTCAATGGAGAAATATGTCAACGAATCCCTGGACTCGGGAATCATTCGGCCCTCGTCTGCACCTATTGGGGCAGGGTTCTTCTTTGTTAAGAAGAAAGATGGTACCCTTCGCCCGTGCATCGACTACCACCAGTTAAATAGTATCACGGTACGAAACAAGTATTCCCTCCCTCTCATGAATTCCGCATTTGAACTTTTACAGGGTGCACGCGTCTTTTCCAAGCTCGATCTGCGCAACGCATATCACTTAGTGAGAATTCGGGAGGGAGATGAGTGGAAGACCGCGTTCAATTCTGCACTAGGGCACTTTGAATACCTAGGTATGCCCTTCGGGTTGACCAACGCCCCGGCCGTCTTCCAGTGTCTAACGACGTGCTCCGCGATTTCCTTAATCGCTTTGTTTTTGTTTATTTAGACGACATCCTAATCTTTTCAGCTAACCTCCAGGAGCACGTTTCTCACGTGAGGGCCGTACTACAGCGCCTTCTGGAGAATAAACTCTTTGTGAAGGCTGAGAAATGTGACTTCCACACAACATCCATTAGCTTCCTAGGCTTCATGGTTGAATCAGGTCAGATCAAAGCAGACCCCCAGAAAATAAAAGCAGTGGTAGAGTGGCCCCGTCCCACCTCTAGACTGGACCTCCAGAAATTTTTGGGATTCGCTAACTTTTATCGCCGGTTCATTCGTAACTATGGTCAGCTAGCCTCCCCTCTTACACAGCTCACCTCCACCTCTAGGCCCTTTCTATGGTCCCCTCAGGCTGAGGCAGCTTTCACCACCTTAAAAACTAAGTTCACGTCAGCTCCCATCTTAGAACAACCCGATCCTGCCAGACAGTTTGTGGTAGAGGTAGACGCTTCTGACTCCGGGGTGGGGGCGGTCCTATCCCAGAGGGCAGCCAGAGACGGTAAACTTCATCCCTGTGCCTTCTTCTCCCGCCGTCTCTCCCCGGCCGAAAGAAATTATGATGTGGGGAACCGGGAACTTCTGGCGGTAAAGCTAGCCTTGGAGGAGTGGAGGCACTGGCTGGAGGGGGCTTCTCAACCCTTCATTGTATGGACGGACCATAAGAACCTGACATTCATCCAGACCGCCAAAATCCTCAATCCCCGTCAGGCCCGGTGGCAGCTCTTCTTCTCCCGTTTTCACTTCACCCTGACCTACCGTCCTGGTAGCAAAAACACTAAACCTGACGCTCTCTCTCGCCAGTTTGCCTCACCAGGACCCCCGGCAGAACCTGAACCTGTGCTCCCTCCTTCTATGGTTGTTGGAGCCCTCACCTGGGACATCGAGTCCAAGATCCGGGAGGCCCAGCACTCCGACCCTGACCCAGGTACTGGTCCCCCCGATAAACTGTTTGTGCCCTCTTCTGCCCGGTCTCAGGCTCTTCAATGGACCCACTGCTCTCGATGGTCGGCTCACCCCGGCATCCGCCGCACGGTCGACCTCCTTCGCCGCCACTTCTGGTGGCCCACACTAGAAGCCGACACGAGGGAGTTCGTCAGTGCCTGCGCCGCCTGTTCCCGTGGCAAGGCCAGTCATCGCCCCCCGTTTGGCCTGCTCCGCCCTCTCCCTGTGCCCGGCCGCCCCTGGTCTCATATAGGTCTGGACTTTGTCTCTGGATTGCCCCCGTCAGAAGGTAACACCATCATCCTGACTATCGTTGATAGGTTTTCCAAGGCCCACTTTGTTCCCCTCCCTAAACTCCCCACAGCTTTCGAGACCGCCCAGCTGCTGGTTCGTCACGTCTTTCGCCTCCACGGCATCCCCCTGGATGTCGTTTCGGACAGGGGTCCCCAGTTCACATCGGCTGTCTGGAGGGCTTTCTGCCGGGCTCTGGGGGCATCCGTCAGTCTCTCGTCTGGCTTCCACCCTCAGACCAATGGACAGACGGAGCGGGCTAACCAGCACTTGGAGTCCACCCTGCGTTGCGTGGCGGCAGCCAATCAATCCTCCTGGTGTTCTCACCTGCCCTGGATCGAATATGCCTATAACTCCCAGCTCTGCTCCGCCACGGGCCTCACCCCCTTTGAAGCCTCTCTGGGCTACCTTCCCCCCCTGTTCCCCGCCCTGGATGAGGATTTGGCTGTCCCCTCGGTCCAGCACCACCTCCGCCGCTGTCGCCGGGTCTGGCAACGCACCCGTTCGGCCCTCCTCCGGACCTCTGAGAGGAACCAGCGGGTGGCCAACCGCCATCGGACACCGGGCCCTCCCTACCGCGAGGGCCAACTCGTCCTCCTGTCCACCAGGCATGTTCCCCTCCGGACGGAGTCCCGCAAGCTTTCCCCTCGGTTTGTCGGACCCTTCCGCATCCTGAAGGTTCTCAACCTGGTGACGGTTAAGCTGTCTCTACCCTCCTCGATGCGCATCCACCCTGTATTCCACGTCTCTCAGGTCAAACCTGCTGCCAGCAGTCCTCTCCAGCCCCCCTCGGCCCCCCCTCCTCCCCCCCGCATCATCGATGGGACGCCCACCTTCACTGTCAGCCGCCTGCTGGACTCCCGTCGCCGAGGCCGTGGCATCCAATACTTGGTGGACTGGGAGGGTTATGGTCCTGAGGAGCGCTCCTGGGTTCCTCGTTCCGCCATCCTCGACCCCTCCCTGGTCCGGGACTTCCACTCCTCCCACCCCAACAAGCCTGGTGGTCCGCCGAGAGGCGCACCTTGAGGGGGGGGTACTGTAACGTGGTGAGAGTTGGCCCTCTGTCACCTCCTCTTTACTCATCTCTTGCTTGTTTTTGCTCTCTCCAGGGGCGATGGTCCAGCTGGGTGGAGTCGTGGCCTCTTCTCACCTGGGTCCCATTTGCTGTCATTTCACCGGCTATTTAAGCACCGCCTTCCCTCTCCTCGGCGCCAGTTCTTCACTGCCGTGAACGTCGTAAGCGACCTGCCACTTTTTCTCTCCGCTCCACGTGCTCAAGTTAATTACCTTGTCTCTGCCTAGGCACCCAGCCACGCCACCCGGTTGTTCCTCGCCCTGGACCTGAGCTGTGCTTCGCCTCGTGGTTGTTTTGTTTTCTTCTGTTTTATCCGCACTTCGCCCTTGTGGTTGTTTTTTGTTCACCATTAAAGTGAGTAAACTGACCTGCTCTTGGATCTCCGTTTGTGACCGCACACAACAGTCTGACTGTTTAGTGCCATGTGTGACTGTTTTGGTGCCATGTCTGACTGTTTAGGTGCCATGTCTGACTGTTTAGGTGCCATGTCTGACTGTTTTGGTGCCATGTCTGTTTTGGTGCCATGTCTGACTGTTTTGGTGCCATGTCTGTTTTGGTGCCATGTCTGGCTGTTTTGGTGCCATGTCTGTCTGACTGTTTTGGTGCCATGTCTGACTGTTTTGGTGCCATGTCTGACTATTTAGCCATGTCTGACTGTTTAGTGCCATGTCTGGCTGTTTTGGTGCCATGTCTGACTGTTTAGGTGCCATGTCTGACTGTTTTGGTGCCATGTCTGTTTTGGTGCCATGTCTGACTGTTTTGGTGCCATATCTGTCTGACTGTTTTAGTGCCATGTCTGGCTGTTTTGGTGCCATGTCTGACTGTTTAGGTGCCATGTCTGACTGTTTTGGTGCCATATCTGTCTGACTGTTTTAGTGCCATGTCTGACTGTTTTGGTGCCATGTCTGACTGTTTTAGTGCCATGTCTGACTGTTTTAGTGCCATGTCTGACTGTTTTGGTGCCATGTCTGACTGTTTTAGTGCCATGTCTGACTGTTTTGGTGCCATGTCTGGCTGTTTTGGTGCCATGTCTGTCTGACTGTTTTGGTGCCATGTCTGACTGTTTTGGTGCCATGTCTGACTGTTTAGCCATGTCTGACTGTTTAGTGCCATGTCTGACTGTTTTGGTGCCATATCTGTCTGACTGTTTTAGTGCCATGTCTGACTGTTTTGGTGCCATGTCTGGCTGTTTTGGTGCCATGTCTGACTGTTTTGGTGCCATATCTGTCTGACTGTTTTGGTGCCATGTCTGGCTGTTTTGGTGCCATGTCTGACTGTTTAGGTGCCATGTCTGACTGTTTTAGTGCCATGTCTGACTGTTTTAGTGCCATGTCTGACTGTTTTGGTGCCATGTCTGACTGTTTTGGTGCCATGTCTGACTGTTTTAGTGCCATGTCTGGCTGTTTTGGTGCCATGTCTGTCTGACTGTTTTGGTGCCATGTCTGACTGTTTTGGTGCCATGTCTGGCTGTTTTGGTGCCATGTCTGGCTGGCTGTTTTGGTGCCATGTCTGACTGTTTAGGTGCCATGTCTTACTGTTTAGGTGCCATGTCTGACTGTTTTGGTGCCATGTCTGGCTGTTTTGGTGCCATGTCTGACTGTTTAGGTGCCATGTCTGACTGTTTTGGTGCCATGTCTGTTTTGGTGCCATGTCTGACTGTTTTGGTGCCATGTCTGTTTTGGTGCCATGTCTGGCTGTTTTGGTGCCATGTCTGACTGTTTTGGTGCCATGTCTGACTATTTAGCCATGTCTGACTGTTTAGTGCCATGTCTGGCTGTTTTGGTGCCATGTCTGACTGTTTAGGTGCCATGTCTGACTGTTTTGGTGCCATGTCTGTTTTGGTGCCATGTCTGACTGTTTTGGTGCCATATCTGTCTGACTGTTTTAGTGCCATGTCTGGCTGTTTTGGTGCCATGTCTGACTGTTTAGGTGCCATGTCTGACTGTTTTGGTGCCATATCTGTCTGACTGTTTTAGTGCCATGTCTGACTGTTTTGGTGCCATGTCTGACTGTTTTAGTGCCATGTCTGACTGTTTTAGTGCCATGTCTGACTGTTTTGGTGCCATGTCTGACTGTTTTAGTGCCATGTCTGACTGTTTTGGTGCCATGTCTGGCTGTTTTGGTGCCATGTCTGTCTGACTGTTTTGGTGCCATGTCTGACTGTTTTGGTGCCATGTCTGACTGTTTAGCCATGTCTGACTGTTTAGTGCCATGTCTGACTGTTTTGGTGCCATATCTGTCTGACTGTTTTAGTGCCATGTCTGACTGTTTTGGTGCCATGTCTGGCTGTTTTGGTGCCATGTCTGACTGTTTTGGTGCCATATCTGTCTGACTGTTTTGGTGCCATGTCTGGCTGTTTTGGTGCCATGTCTGACTGTTTAGGTGCCATGTCTGACTGTTTTAGTGCCATGTCTGACTGTTTTAGTGCCATGTCTGACTGTTTTGGTGCCATGTCTGACTGTTTTGGTGCCATGTCTGACTGTTTTAGTGCCATGTCTGGCTGTTTTGGTGCCATGTCTGTCTGACTGTTTTGGTGCCATGTCTGACTGTTTTGGTGCCATGTCTGGCTGTTTTGGTGCCATGTCTGTCTGACTGTTTTGGTGCCATATCTGTCTGACTGTTTTAGTGCCATGTCTGGCTGTTTTGGTGCCATGTCTGACTGTTTAGGTGCCATGTCTGACTGTTTTGGTGCCATATCTGTCTGACTGTTTTAGTGCCATGTCTGACTGTTTTGGTGCCATGTCTGACTGTTTTAGTGCCATGTCTGACTGTTTTAGTGCCATGTCTGACTGTTTTGGTGCCATGTCTGACTGTTTTAGTGCCATGTCTGACTGTTTTGGTGCCATGTCTGGCTGTTTTGGTGCCATGTCTGTCTGACTGTTTTGGTGCCATGTCTGACTGTTTTGGTGCCATGTCTGACTGTTTAGCCATGTCTGACTGTTTAGTGCCATGTCTGACTGTTTTGGTGCCATATCTGTCTGACTGTTTTAGTGCCATGTCTGACTGTTTTGGTGCCATGTCTGGCTGTTTTGGTGCCATGTCTGACTGTTTTGGTGCCATATCTGTCTGACTGTTTTGGTGCCATGTCTGGCTGTTTTGGTGCCATGTCTGACTGTTTAGGTGCCATGTCTGACTGTTTTAGTGCCATGTCTGACTGTTTTAGTGCCATGTCTGACTGTTTTGGTGCCATGTCTGACTGTTTTGGTGCCATGTCTGACTGTTTTAGTGCCATGTCTGGCTGTTTTGGTGCCATGTCTGTCTGACTGTTTTGGTGCCATGTCTGACTGTTTTGGTGCCATGTCTGGCTGTTTTGGTGCCATGTCTGTCTGGCTGTTTTGGTGCCATGTCTGACTGTTTAGGTGCCATGTCTGACTGTTTAGGTGCCATGTCTGACTGTTTTGGTGCCATGTCTGGCTGTTTTGGTGCCATGTCTGACTGTTTAGGTGCCATGTCTGACTGTTTAGGTGCCATGTCTGACTGCCATGTCTGACTGTTTTAGTGCCATGTCTGACTGTTTTAGTGCCATGTCTGGCTGTTTTAGTGCCACGTCTGGCTTTTAGGTGCCATGTCTGGCTGTTTTGGTTGTTTTGGTGCCATGTCTGACTGTTTTAGTGCCATGTCTGGCTGTTTTGGTGCCATGTCTGACTGTTTTAGTGCCATGTCTGGCTGTTTTGGTGCCATGTCTGGCTGTTTTGGTTGTTTTGGTGCCATGTCTGACTGTTTTAGTGCCATGTCTGGCTGTTTTGGTGCCATGTCTGACTGTTTTAGTGCCATATCTGGCTGTTTTGGTGCCATGCTATGTGCCGGTGTTAGTGCTATGTGCCGCTTCGTTGCTCCATGCCACAGTTCTGGGTCGTTTTGGTGCCATTTAATGCCCGTTTTGGACTTCATCAGTTGGACAATCTGCTCTAGCACCATGTGTCACTCATATATTATAATATATGAATGTATGGATCTTCCAGGGGTTCGTACAGCTCTGTGGTTCATATGCCTGTTTTTAGCGGAATGCCACTGTCTGTGTCTGTCAGCGGAAGCCAAGGAGCTGCACATAGCTAAACAGCAGCAGTATATATAGCGACTTCCTCAAAGCTCCAAAGTCCCAGGTGAGAGGAGAGATGGGCCCTGCCTCTCTGTATGACGCTGTAGCCTGATGTGAAATGAGGCCGTCTCTTGATGAGGTTTGATAGATGGACATGGAATGAAACGCTGCATTGCGGAGCTGAACACTTAAACCTAAAGAATAACCCGGTGATGGACGTGCAAAGGTGCGCGCTATGGGTACGGTATGATGTGCTGCGTTATGTTACGACACGTTGCGGCCACCCAGCTGCTTCTCCTCCTAACACCGGGCCGGTGATGAGTGCCCGTTTTAAAGATTCCCCATCACCATGACAACCAGACTAACAAAACGACAAACTCACTCCTACACTAACACAATCCACGGCTCACCCTGTCTCACCCTCCACACGCGTCTGCCCGTATTCTCCAGACAATTTTCTGTTATGCAATTTCCCCATTGTGGGACTAATAAAGGTTTCTTAATCTTAATCTTAATCTTCTCTCGCTCCACTCACTCACACACATGCACCCTGGGCTGCCCGGCTTACACACACACACCACACACATCTCACAACACTACACACACTGAGTGATACAACGCGCCAGAGCAGACTGATGAAGTCCAAACGGACATGAAATGGCACCAAAACATCCCAGAACTGTGGCACAGCCAGCGCTGACACAGCGGTCCACACGCCATGAGTGGACATATACTGCTGGAGCAGACTAAGTGATAAAGTCCAGAATGTTTGAAAGACAAAAACACATTATTGATGAAATTAACATTATATGGTTGTAAAAACATGCATGGAAGCCTCAGAGTATGACTCCAGATCAGAAGGTCTGTCAGCCTGAGGGGGTCTCCGGATCATCATGTGTTCATATACACTGTAAACCCGAACAGGTTCAGTAAACTCTACATGTTTGATGTAACTGGTTACATAACAACTTTTGAGTTACACAATACTTAAAGAATATGTGTAGTTAACTTAATCTATATTCTGAGTTCAATATAATTTTATTAATTCTCTTAACTTATCATTTATGTCTTCTTCACACTTTAATGATTTGATTTAATGACACATAAAAATAAGTGTAATAACACCAAAATATTTACCACATGCAAACTTCAAATGTACAGTTTGTAATGCTCAAAACCACAATAGCTGCTATAGACCAGGGGTCCAGCTAAAAAGGGGTTCTGCCCCCAAAGGCAAATTCAGTTGTGTATATGTAGAACTGTAACCATGTATGATTGTGCAAGAGAAACATCATCCATGCAATAAAAGGTTCTTGACTAAAGTGTTTCTGTCAAAATTCCAAACATTTATTAAGGTATAAAACAGCTCCTTAAAACCTTTTAAAAGGCATTACCTTAAATGTTTTTTACATATCAGGCTTACTAACTGTGAAATATTGTAAACATTTGTTTTACAAATATATATTTTAGGAGCCAATTTGGAATCATTGGGAATGAACAAATGTTCCCATAGTAGCAGCATGGACATCTAATGTTTATGTAAATGAGGAAAAACATACCAAATAACAGAATTAAATAAACCATAATATAAACAAATAACTGAATCAATCAGGGCATACTGATCAATGAGGAGGCAGTACAACATAATAAACTATTATAATTAACTGAGCATACTGAGCCCACTGAGCATATGCAAAGGACATGTCTCTAATATCAGACACATCTAAGAATGAACAACAGGACATGGCTGTCAGCCACAGCATGCTGCTGACGTGAATGTGCATTTCTCACCTGTTCTTTTAACAAAGCCTTTGTCAGGGAGCGTAGGCATGGTTTCAATGGTTTGTTATCATCCAAGCACATCAGCACTTTCTGGATGAATGTGAATGTGTGAGTTTCTTTGGATAATCCATGTGTAATGCATAGATTAAACCAAGCAGCACCACAAATGCATCAGCCAACCTGGGGTCTCGCTCATAACAACTTCATCCTCTATCACAGTGGATTTGTTCTCAGGGCTGATGGAACCAGTGGAGTCAGGGACCACAGAGAAGATGTCAGGGGTCTTCATCTCATCTTCACCCTGCAATGAAAACAACAAATCCAGAAGGATGGGACACGATCCTCGTTTGTAGTTAACAAGTTCACTACACCAACTAAACAAACAACAAAACCTGAGGGGTACTGGAGAGAGCCACAGGAGTCATGCCAAGGACAGAGAGATCAGGCTGAAAGTGAAGGTGAATACTTACATCCCAGGTTTTGTAGAATTCAGCGTCATCCTCCCGGAGATACACTGGAAGTGCACGAAGAGCCAGAGTGTGTCGGATGTTGACATCATGTTCTTCCTAGATTGAGAAAAAAGAACAATGATAGAAATATCTTGTCAGCAGACCCGGTCTGTGTCACTGTAAGACCTGTCCAATCCATTCAGCTGCCTTGAACTGGGGAGGAGGTCCCACCAAT
>NC_041037.1:22784662-22797162 GCF_900634625.1 Parambassis ranga
GTCTGCGGAGCTGACGGAGGCGGTACATGTTTACAGCTCAGGCTTTTGTTTTGATATTTGTCTCACAGTTCACAGCGCCTGTCTTCATCTCAGCTGCTAAAGTGTCACATCTCTCTCAGAACCTGGAGACGTGGAGCTGTGACTCACAGGATGTGACCTCATCACTGAAGCAGACAGCGCTGCTCTCAGATCTGTCCACCGCCTCTCTGAACAGGAGCCACGTAAGACATTGTGTTTAATGGGAGCCGAGCTGCGGGCCGGCTCCGCATGCTGTCACTGTGTTGTCTGCAGGTGGCAGGTGGAGCGTCCTCCGTGGACTCGTCCAGCAGAAGCAGCCTGATGGCAGCGCTGACCTTCTCCCCCTCTGAGGTGAGCACACAGCCGGCTGACCCGTGTCACGGCGAGGCCGTACGTATGACCGGCGTCTGCTCTCAGTTCTTCAGTGTGTGTGCTGTCAACGAGCTCCAGTTTCAGCACCAGCCTCTCACCTCCTCCCCCGTCTGCGCCCTCAAACACTCAACCACCTCCACCCAGGACGCCTCCTGCCTTCACTGCAGCACACGGTACGTCAGCCAGCCAATCAGGAGACATGTGCAGGTTGTACAATGGGTCAGTATTGAATAGTGATCAGCTGCAGCGTCTCTGTCAGGACCCCCCCAGAGATCAGAGAGAAGATCAGAGCACTGTGGAGGTCAGCACCGCAAACCCCGACACCACTGAAGGCCCGCAGCAGCAGCCAGGACCAGGTGAGAGGGCAACATCCCTGGGTCATCAGCATCATTTAGAACAGCCAACCTTGTTTGTGCCTGTGTGTGTGTGTGTGTGTGTGTGTGTGTGTGTGTGCGTGGCGTGTGTGCGTGCGTGGCATGTGTGTGTGTGCGTGCGTGGCATGTGTGTATGCGTGCGTGGCATGTGTGTGTGTGTGTGTGCGTGGCGTGTGTGCGTGCGTGGCATGTGTGTGTGTGTGTGTGTGCGTGGCGTGTGTGTATGTGTGTGTGTGTGTGTGCGTGCGTGGCATGTGTGTGTGTGTGTGCGTGCGTGGCATGTGTGTATGCGTGCGTGGCGTGTGTGTGTGTGTGTGTGTGTGTGTGTGCGTGGCGTGTGTGTGTCTGTGTGCTTCAGATGTCTGCCTGCTTGAACAGGATGATGGATCTGGGGGAGCAGAGGAACCCTGGTGTGGATAGTCCACAGTCAGGCAGCAGCTGTGAGGTCTGACACAGATTATAGGTCATATATAGCAGGAACTCCATTTCCTCCATTTCAAAACAAAGGTTGTGGTAAGTTGCAGCCAGTCCATGGGACCATGCGTTGCAGGTCTGTCAGTCAGTGAAGGTGTAGATCTGGACCTGAACAGCCTTTCAGGCAGCAGTGACACCATGGTGCGAGCCCAGCTGGCTCCATTGTAAACTTATAGCATGACCTGGATGACCACAGCCAGACCTGAGCTGTTGACCTCTGACCTCCAGGTCCAAGGGCAGAGCCTGTTCAGCTCCGTTCTGCCGGCTCAAGGCGACTGTGAGGAGCTTGGCTGCCTCCCGTTAGAGGCGCCGGTGTGGTGGAGTGAGCGGGCCTGGGAGTCTCCTGCTCACAGCCTGGACCCATTCGAGGTAAACACATCTCAGCTGCATGCAGAACAATGAGATGACACCAGAACCAGAGCGGCTGCTCCTCCTAACCCTAACCCACCTCCTCCTCTGTGCAGAGCGCTGACCTGCAGGTGGTGCTGTATGGGAACACAGACGATCAGAGGAGCATGACGGAGCAGGCGCGGCGCTACACGGAGGCCTGACCAATGACGGCCGCTCGGCAGCAGAGGACGCCTCAGGTGACCTTTGACCCCCAGTGGAACGCTCCGGCTGCAGCCCACGCTTAACCGGCTGTCTGTGCAGCTCATGGTTTATTGATTCATTCAGCAGAAAGTATTCCATTCATTCTTCAAAGGATATTTGAACTTTAACTTTTTAACATTTATATTTGACATTTTATAGATTTTTACTCCCGCTCCTCGGTTGTGTTGACATGTCTTGATCTGTGGGTTTATTTAGACATTATATGTGTGTATATACATCTTTATGTGTATTTTACAGTTTTACACTCTAACAGTTTTCAGTGTCTGAATTTTATCATCTCTCCTTGAACACTTATTTATATTTGACATTTTATAGATTTTTACTCCCGCTCCTCGGTTGTGTGTACATGTCTTGATCTGTGGGTTTATTTAAACATTATATGTGTGTATATACATCTTTATGTGTATTTTAGTTTTACAGTATTCTTATCATCTCTCCCTGACACTTATTTATTGGACTTGCTGACTGTTTCAGGACAGTTCAGTTTTTAACAGTGAAGTTCAGTCTGAGCTCCACAGTTTTTACTTGTTTACAGTGATTTATTGCAGTGTGGACATATTTGCACTGAAGCTGTCTCAGAACACCTGATTTTATTTAAAGTGAGGACACTGTACCGACGTGCTGTGATAAAGTCAGTGAGCGGCTGTCTGTGTGTTGGATTATTGGTGGTGCAGGGGTGTGTCTGAGAATTAAAGGCCGGTTCCACCTTAATGTGGGGGACATTCAGTCGGACCTGACGGTGGCTGAACCACGGCCACAGGAAATGATGTCAGCTCAATGGAGCCTTCGATACGAGTCAGTCATGTGACTGCATGAGTCCGACAGATCGCAGCGGCCTGCTGTGACGCGCTTTCTGCCCAGCGTTCCAGGTCGTCTCCAGAGAGCCGAGGGGTCTGCTTCAGTCTGGCTGGAAACCAGTGTTGATGGACCCGGTGTTCAGGGGGGGGTGGGGGAGGTGGGGGCAGCTCATCCTCCTGGACTTGGCCAGGACTCGGTGGAGGAGGCTGGGGGAGCCACGAGGAGCCTCTGGTCCTGCTGAGGGCCCGTCACCTCCGAGAGGGCGGCGGATGCTGTTCTTTCTGAGCAGTTTCGGAGTGCTATGCCCACTGCAGGAGGAGAGAGGGAGGGATGAGCGGGTCGGATTCTGCCGAGTCAGCAGAGACATGCAGCGCTCATTGGAGGGGAGAGGGCGGAGGCTTCTGATTGGCTCAGATCAAAATCCCAGAGCCACAAAGCACCATGCAAACAATACAAGTAAGACTTATTATTATTGACTGAAAGACTTCAAGGGTTTATTCAACATTTTATCAAACGGCAGAAGGCTGGCAGTGTCCTGTAGTTACCTTGTGCAGCCACAGGGGGCGCCTGTCGTCAACACCACAGCTGGCACGGACACCCTCCTCTGCAGTGTGGCCGTGGTTCTGGAGGACTCGCCGCTGTCCTGCAGTACACACACAGTATGACATCACCATCTGTCAGCCAATCAGCTCCTGAGGTTATCGTAGCTGAAAGCAGGAACTGAGACCTGGTCCTGGGACCGCACAAACCTCACCAGTCTGCATCAAACATGATTTTACATTTTATTGTGTAACCATGACGACAGTGTTTAGCCCCTCCCTTACCTGCAGCGGCTCCACACAAGCGGCTGGGAAGTATCCCTCCTTTCCGTTTTTCAGCCGCCCAAACCACCAGACCTCGTCCTCCTTGAACAGAACCTGGACCTGGGCCCCCTCGCTCAGGTCCAGCTCCTTCGGCCAGCGCGCCTGGTAATCCATCACTGCCACCACCTGCCCGTCACAGAGCATGGCACCCGTTAAAACATGTTGACTTCTGCTGCACCTTTATACATGGAGCCTCCAGTGGACATGGATGGAACTGCACATGTCACTCTAAACACTCTTCTAACAGACCTGAGCAGACCTCACAGGAAGCTGCTGCTGATCGGCTCGTGTGTGTGTGTGTGTATGTTTAATCTGCTTTAAAAAGCGGAGCAGGCTGTAAATACACAGAGGTCAGAGGTCACACTGATGTAACACTGATTAACAGGCTTTACTGTCTTTGTGAGGACCCTCTACACATCTGAGCCAGCAAAAGGACTCCAGGTCCTCACAAACCTCTCTTTCACTCACACACACACAGTCCAGATACTTCTTGACACCAGCTTCATGTGTGAGGGGTCACAGTGGTTCACTTACCTTCTCTGCTGCCACGTGTCTGGTCCTCGTCCTCGACCTGCAGACTGGGACACACAGGAGGTTTGTTTGTCATGTGGCTAAGAAAAGCTCCCAGAGTGTTAGCATGACAACAGATTATCAGGCTAACCTTGCATCCATGTGGTTTTACAGGGCGCTGCTAGCTGCTCCAGCACTGATGCTGTCATTAGCTTTATATTAGATTATTATCCAAGGGTTTGCAAGCAAGCTAATTGTGATGGTATACAGATCGGGAAGCTAACGTAGAGCTAGATCTGCTGATTCGATCACATTAGCTGCTCCAGTTAGCAAACGGCAAGCTAAGTTAACATCAGATCAACCCCTGGAGACGAGTCTTTATCTGGCAGACTTCTGATGTCACCTGCCCCTCTGACGGCTCTCTGCAAGTCCAATTCCAGGTGATACCCTGATAACTGGCAGGAAGCGAGGCGGCGGACTGAGACTCACCTCCAGGGGAGAAGACCGTGGTGTAGACCTCGAAGTGCTCGTCACTGTGTCTGTAGATCTGCTCCATGCTGTCTGTGCACCACTGATCACACAGCAGGCTTAAATAGCTGCAGCTGCTAATCTCCACACACACACACAGACACACACACACACACACAGAGACACACAGAGACACACACAGAGACACACACACAGACACACACACAGAGACACACACACAGAGAGAGAGACACAGTCACAGAGAGACACACAGACACACGGAGACACACAGAGACACACAGACACACACAGAGACACACAGACACACACAGAGACACACACACAGACACACACAGAGACACACACACAGACACACACAGAGACACAGAGACACACACACAGAGACACACTCACAGAGACACACTCACACACACACAGACACACACACAGAGACACACACACACAGACACACACACACACAGACAGACACAGAGACACACACCTCTAACTCTATGTATTGATAACTCCAGTAGAGGAG
Source organism: Parambassis ranga (assembly GCF_900634625.1). NCBI lineage: Eukaryota > Metazoa > Chordata > Actinopteri > Ambassidae > Parambassis > Parambassis ranga. The sequence goes on from NC_041037.1 coordinate 22,789,690, forward strand.
CGTTCTGCTGATCACTGATCAATATGTGTGTGCCAAGTCTTTTTCTAAGAGTGTTTCTGTGTGATGTCACAGCTATGGTGACCTTTAACCTTTCAGACAGACTTCCTCCTTTGGTCAAACTTTGCAGTCATTTTAAAGGAATGCAGACGGGTCACCTGACCATGGTCGTCCTGCTGCACATGCTCAGTGGAGTCTCCACTGAAGCCTGGAGCTGATGCAGAGGGACATGTGCTGCGTTCAGGGTCGCTGTTTAGCTCAGTCTCTGCTGTCAGGGTTAAACCAGTTAAACACAGTTCGATCTGGTTTATGTAACAAGTGTTCCTGGACCAGATCAAAGTGGATTACAGCAGAGGCTCTTCTGAGAACCACACACACTCCGTCCACCTGAGCGCTTCATTAACATGATTAATCCACGTCGCTGGGCAGCAGCCAGAGTGACACAATGACCTCACAAAGAGTCATCACTGCAGTCATTCTGCTGCACATGTAAAATGATCAAATATCCAGTTTATGACCGTTTTGGTTTTCTCCTTAAATGTCTGTTACACCCTCCCTACAGGCTGTTCTCAGGCTGATCTGAGACTGATCTCAGGCTGTTGTCAGGCTGATCTGAGACTGTTCTCAGGCTGTTCTGAGACTGTTCTCAGGCTGATCTGAGACTGTTCTCAGGCTGTTCTGAGACTGTTCTCAGGCTGTTGTCAGGCTGTTCTCAGGCTGATCTGAGACTGTTCTCAGGCTGTTGTCAGGCTGATCTGAGACTGTTCTCAGGCTGTTGTCAGGCTGATCTGAGACTTGTCAGGCTGTTCTCAGGCTGTTCTGAGACTGTTCTTAGGCTGTTCTGAGGCTGTTCTCAGGCTGATCTGAGACTGTTCTCAGGCTGTTGTCAGGCTGATCTGAGACTGTTCTCAGGCTGATCTGAGACTGTTCTCAGGCTGTTCTGAGACTGATCTCAGGCTGTTGTCAGGCTGTTCTGAGACTGTTCTGAGACTGTTCTCAGGCTGTTCTGAGACTGATCTCAGGCTGTTGTCAGGCTGTTCTCAGGCTGATCTGAGACTGTTCTCAGGCTGTTGTCAGGCTGATCTGAGACTGTTCTCAGGCTGTTGTCAGGCTGATCTGAGACTGTTGTCAGGCTGTTCTCAGGCTGTTCTGAGACTGTTCTTAGGCTGTTCTCAGGCTGATCTGAGACTGTTCTCAGGCTGTTGTCAGGCTGATCTGAGACTGTTCTCAGGCTGATCTGAGACTGTTCTCAGGCTGTTCTGAGACTGATCTCAGGCTGTTGTCAGGCTGTTCTGAGACTGTTCTCAGGCTGTTCTGAGACTGTTCTGAGACTGTTCTCAGGCTGTTCTGAGACTGATCTCAGGCTGTTGTCAGGCTGATCTGAGACTGTTCTCGGGCTGTTCTCTCTGCTTCCGTCAGCTTCTTCCTCATTGAGTACTGCAGCTTGTTGTCTTGTTGTCAGGACTCTGCAGATGTTCCATCTTTTGATCATATATCCCTGTGGTTTGTATCAGCCTCTGCATGAAGAACAAGCTGAACATGTTATGAAGTGGTTGTGATGTAGGTGTCAGACTGTGATGGAGGGACCTTCTATTGAGATTTTATTATGTTAACTGTAACAGTTTCATAAATGTACTTCTCATCACGTGACAGACACAAGAATCATTGGTCAACAGAAAGGTCAGGTCATGTGGTCTGTAGAGCCACCCAGGTCTGGTGCAGATGTTGAGCGGAGAAGAGAGGCTGTGTGTCTGTGTGAGAGTGTGTTGATGTTGTTCAGTAGAGCTTCATGGAGGCTTCAAACAGGCGGCTCAGGTCCTCCTCTGTGTGCTCTCTAGGAGACAGCTTGGTCACTCGCTCCTGGAAGCAGGACCAATCAATACGCCTCGTCAATAGGCAATATGTCTTTATGATGAGTACAGTCGCTGAGGTGCTGTGTGGGAGAATAAAAAGATGGTGGCGCCAGACGTCCAGCCGCAGGACTCACCTGAGGGATGGTTCCTTGGACCAGTGCTGGGATGTCGTCTCTGCTGTACCCCACCGCACCAAGCCCGTCCTCCACCTGCAGCTCAAACAGGAACTGACGCAGCGTGTCAGCCAGAACCGCACCCGCATCCTCCCGCTTCACCTGCAGGACATCTGCACCTGAACGCATCACAGAGTCTGTTTAACACAATGCAGTCTTTGCTGTATAATGTTTGTTTGTGTTGAAAACCCGAAGTTACATGTTATTTACCAAAAGATATTTCTGTTGTTTCTAACATTTCTAACATATATATATAACGTATGTTGTGTTTGTGTCCTGGCCTGTGAGGTGTACCGAGGATCTCTGCAGCCTCCAAATGGCGCTCCGGACACATCGGGGCTGTGAAGCTGAAGACGGCCGGTGATGTGAGGACGACTGAGAGTCCGTGAGGCTGAGGACACACAAGTGCATCACAATCAATAACACACTGAGAGGAGTATCTTAAGGACGCGGTGTGGCGCCTCTGTGGCTCACCACTCATCCACACATTCAGTCTGTCTGTGCACTCACCACCAGGGGGTGCTCCACACTGTAACCCGCGGCCGTGTGAGTCTTCACGTTTCCAGCGATGGGATACGACATCCCGTGACTGCAGAGACAAAACGCCACAGAGTCAGATTTCCTCCTCAGCTCGAGCTGCATGGCAGCGTGTCTTTGAGTCTCACCACAGATGGACTCCGGCGTTCCCAAAGCCGATCCCAGCAAACACACTAGCCAGGTGCATGCTAGAGCGGGCCTCCAGATCCTCGGGGTCAAGCACGGCTCTGAAATCAATCAGTGAGAGGTCTGTTGGAACATTGGAACATGAGGGGGAAGGCGTGACGTCGCCTGAGCCGTTACTCTGATTGCCAGCAGGGGGAGACAAAACTCTGAACATCAGAAACCAGCAGAACTGGACCTCTGGCTCAGGTGGGGCTAAAATCACTGCAGTTACCGTTTCATGTACTTGGCCACCATGCGCAGGGCGTGGCGCGACCACACGTCACTGATGGGGTTTCTGCCCTGGTAGGCGGGGCGGTTGATGGGGTTGGGGGGGCAGGGGCTCCTCTGGTCATAGGGCAGGGCGGTGTAAGACTCCAGAGCATGACTGACAAACAGAAAACAACGTGACGTCAGAGCGTCTGCCTCACCACATGTTTCCATGGTAACAACAGGGCGCTGTCATCTGAGCCGTGTAAACGGTAAATAATAAATCTTTATTTACAGACAGACCACAGCACGTCGAAGCCGCTGTTGGCAGCGACTCTCTCAGGCATGCTCAGTGTGTGCATCGGGTCCACGATGCCCAGTGTGGGTCTGATGGCTCTGCTGGCAATACCTGCGCACAGACAACCAATCAGAGCAGGGCCTGACTCCCTGTCATGTGACATCAGTGTTCCAGTTCAAAGGTGAGAAACTTTTTCATTCACAGGTTTCTCTTCTTGCATTTGTTGTTGTTTTTGTTTGTGTTGTTATTGAGTGTGTGTTTGTTGTCTGACCAGTTTTGGCTCTCAGGGGCTCGAAGTCAAAGATGGCGACGCCGGTGGTCTCGCTGCCGGTCCCTGCTGTTGTTGGAACTGGACAGAAACACACAGTCAGGGCGTCTGCAGCCTGTCTGAAAGGCTCGAGTCGTACCTGCGATCAGCGGCCTGAGCGCTCTGTCCACCGGCTTCCCTTTGCCAATCGGGGCGTTGACAAAGTCCAGGAAGTCAGCTTCTGGGTGACTCGCATACAGATTGGCGGCTTTACAGGTGTCAATCACTGATCCTCCGCCCACCGCCACAAACACGTCAAAGCAGTTGTCTTTAGCAAATGCGATGGCTTCCTTGAAACTGACACACAGAGACACTTCTGTAAACATCCAACCCGGGACACGTGTCACCCGATAACATGTTTAACCCGAGGCAGACCACGCGTCACAGACACTGACAGCCAATCAAAGCACAGGACACGAGCTGCCGGTCTCACCTGGAGTCTGTGGGCTCCACTCGGACGTTGTCGTACATTTGGAACTTGACTCCATTCTTGACCAGAGATTCCAGGACCACCTTCACCGGGGGAAGACCAGACAAGTTCCTGTCCGTCATCACACAGACATTCTGAGCCCGAAGGTTCTGCAGGTCCTGCAGGAACACACACACACAGTTCATCAGAAAACACTGTGGTCCCTCAGCAGAGGAGATGAAGCTTCACACACACATCTGCCAGAGCGAACGGTAACACAGCACTGCATGAACTGCTAGCTCAGACGCTAACAGACTGAAACACACTCAGAAGCATCAAAGCTGCACTGACTGTCCGTCAGAGCTGTGAGTGATGAGGAGGAGGACGGTGGTTACCATGCCGATCTCTCTGCTGACGCCTTCTCCATATCTGATGTTGGAACTGGCCATCTGAAACACACACAGCTGTCAGCCGTAGGACTTATTGATCAGAGGATGGTCGTCCTCTCTGCCCTACATCGCTCTAACCTCTGACACTCAGACAGAGGCCGGACAGGCTGCTGCGACTCACCTCGAAGGCGTAGTCGCTTTTCCGGACTGTGCAGGTTGCAGCTCCCCCGCCTGCAGCAGAAAACAGCTGCATTACTGATCTATGATTGATCATCGAAATTAAGACCACCACGCCCCGACTGATCAATCAATCACTGATAAGCACTGACAAGCATGGTGATGACAGCACAGCATACCTTGGTGGAAGGTGTTGGAGTGAGCAGGACATCTGCACCTGTTGACACACACAGTGAGACACACACACACAGTGAGAGACACGCACACAGTGAGACACACACACACAGTGAGACACACACACACACAGTGAGACACGCACACAGTGAGACACACACACACAGTGAGACACACACACACACAGTGAGACACACACACACACACAGTGAGAGACATGCACACACACACAGTGAGACACACGCACACACAGTGAGACACACGCACACACAGTGAGACACACGCACACACAGTGAGACACACACGCACACAGTGAGACACACACACACACAGTGAGAGACACGCACACACAGTGAGACACACACACACACACACAGTGAGAGACATGCACACACACACAGTGAGACACACACACACACACAGTGAGACACACACACACAGTGAGACACACACACACACAGTGAGAGACATGCACACACACACAGTGAGACACACACACACAGTGAGAGACACACACACACAGAGACACACACACACACACAGTGAGAGACACGCACACACAGTGAGACACACACACACACACACACAGTGAGACACACACACACACACACACACAGTGAGACACACACACACACACAGTGAGACACACACACAGTCACACAGACACACACACACACAGTCAGACGCACGCACACACACACACACACAGACACACACACAGACACACACACACACACACACAGACAGACAGACACACACAGACAGACACACACACACACACAGACAGACATACACACACACACAGACGCACACACACACACACACAGACACACACACACACAGTCAGACGCACACACGCACACACGCACACGCACACACACACAGGGTTTAAAGACTGCAGAACAGTTCAGGTGAACATGCAGAGCAGCAGGATTTGTTGCTACTATGCGGGTTTTGCTAATTTGCTGTTGACCTGAATGACTGACGATAACGAGCCGGTCATGTTCAGGGAGGGGGCGTGACGTGCTCGTAGCATCATAACAGACTGAACAACAGGTCTGAGGACAGTATCATCTGACCTGTGAGGTTCATCCATGAAGGCTGAGTCACTCTGACTGACAGCAGTCAGCTGGTTTAAGCAGTTATAGAACATGGTTACATGATGAACGCCCATTTAAACACTTATTATCCTGCTACAGTGGACCATTGTCTGCAGGATGATGTCTGCATACAGCTGAAACTGTGACGGACAGAATGAAGAGTCTGTCAGCTGGAGCTCAGCTTTAGAAAGAGAGGAAGAGAGGTGAGGAAGATGAGAGCAGAGATACTGTAGCTGCATTAGAAACGTGTTGAAGAAAACAAAATATATATCTCAATCACAGCTATTAAATAAATAAAGGTGTATATAATTTAAATAATTTTTAATTCCCATTGGCAGATAGATAAGTGAGGAGCAACAGCCAGACAAAGCAAACAGGGAACTGAAGAGAACTGTGGATTTGTGACAAACAGACTGGTTGATGAATCAGCACTTTATCAGTATTTAAGATACTTTTTATTTACCTGTGTCATTATACAAGGTCCAAATTCATTTTAACATGATATGTATGTACAAAATGTACTGATGTACAAAAAGATATGGAAGTGTGACGCGGTGAAAAAAAGTTAGTCTAGAGCCCTGCACACACACACAGACACACACAGACAGACACACACACACACAGACAGACACACACACACACTCACACAGACACACACACTCACACAGACACACACACACACTCACACAGACACACACACACACTCACACAGACACACACACACACTCACACAGACAGACACACACAGACAGACACACACACACATACAGACAGACACACACACACACAGACAGACACACACACACACTCACACAGACACACACACACAGACAGACACACATACACTCAGACGCGCACACACGCACGCACAGAGAGCAGAGATGTGTGACGTGTGTGGCGCAGCAGTGGCCGCTCGGATCAATAACTCGCATTGATCCGGGTTCAGGGCTCTGTGGGCGCTGCGCTGGATCACTGCAGACACGTACTGTCAGAGTCTTGGCTCCGGGACACCTGTTACCTGTACAGTAAAACCGATTCATGGTGCACGTGGGCTCAACTTACGCCGCGCGCTCCAGCTGTCTGAGCAGCTGAACGACCCGGTTCCGACCCGCCATGTCACAGACCCTCAGAGTGACCCTCCAACAGACCGTTGCTGTGACTTCTTCTTCCTCTTCCTCTTCTTCTTGTCATTTAATGCTGCTGACAACAGACATTAAACAGCATGTGCGCCACCTGCGGTCTCCGCGAGGTACGTCATCAGATAGTTCCAAGGTGGTCCCTTCAGTATAAAGAACTTCCTGCTGCACGTCTGTGTGTGTCTGTGTGTGTGTGTGTGTGTGTCTGTGTGTGTGTCTGTGTGTGTCTGTCTGTGTGTGTGTCTGTGTGTCTGTGTGTGTGTGTCAGTGTCTGTGTGTGTGTGTGTGTGTGTGTGTCTGTGTGTGTGTGTCAGTGTCTGTGTGTGTGTGTGTGTGTGTGTGTCTGTGTGTCAGTGTGTGTCTGTGTGTGAGTGAGTGTGTGTGTGTCTGTGTGTGTGTATTTGTGTGTCTCTCTGTCAGTGTGTGCATCTGTGTGTGTCTGTGTGTGAGTGAGTGAGTGTGTCTGTGTGTGTCAGTGTGTGTGAGTGTGTGTGTGTGTCTGTGTGTGTGTGTCTGTGTGTGCGTGTGCTTGTGTGTGCGTGTGTGTGTCT
>NC_041037.1:22802162-22814452 GCF_900634625.1 Parambassis ranga
GGACATGTCTAAAGGACAGAAAGGACATGTCTAAAGGACAGAAAGGACATAAAGGACTTAAAGGACATGTCTAAAGGACATAAAGGACATGTATAAAGGACAGAAAGGACATGTCTAAAGGACAGAAAGGACATGTCTAAAGGACTTAAAGAACATGTCTAAAGGACAGAAAGGATATGTCTAAAGGACTTAAAGGACATGTCTAAAGGACTTAAAGGACATGTCTAAATGACAGAAAGGACATGTCTAAAGGACTTAAAGGACATGTCTAAAGGACTTAAAGGACATGTCTAAATGACAGAAAGGACATGTCTAAAGGACTTAAAGGACATGTCTAAAGGACTTAAAGGACATGTATAAAGGACAGAAAGGACTGGATGACCTCCAACGTTTTACAGTTGAACTCTGATAAACTGAGGTCATTGTTTTTGGACCCAAACATCTCAGATCTAGATTATCTGATAACACTCTGTCTCTGGATGGAATTACTTTGACCTCCCCTCATTTAAACAGGTCTCTCAGACCTCCTTCTCTCACCTCCATAATATCACTAAGATCAGGAGCATCCTCTCAGAGTGATGCTTTTGTTGCTGTATTTATGAAGCCTGAAGAAACAGAGCTGTTGGTCAGACTGCAGGCATGTCTAAAGGACAGAAAGGACATAAAGGACAGAAAGGACATGTCTAAAGGACAGAAAGGACAGAAAGGACATGTCTAAAGGACAGAAAGGACATGTCTAAAGGACTTAAAGGACATGTCTAAAGGACAGAAAGGACATAAAGGACAGAAAGGACATGTCTAAAGGACAGAAAGGAAATGTCTATAGGACAGAAAGGACATAATGGACATGTCTAAAGGACAGAAAGGAAATGTCTATAGGACAGAAAGGACATAATGGACATGTCTAAAGGACATAAAGGACATGTCTACAGGACAGAAAGGACATGTCTAAAGGACAGAAAGGACATAAAGGACATGTCTAAAGGACAGAAAGGACATAAAGGACTTAAAGGACATGTCTAAAGGACATAAAGGACATGTATAAAGGACAGAAAGGACATGTCTAAAGGACAGAAAGGACATGTCTAAAGGACTTAAAGAACATGTCTAAAGGACTTAAAGGACATAAAGGACATGTCTAAAGGACATAAAGGACATTTCTAAAGGACAAAAAGGACATGTCTAAAGGACATGAAGGACATGTCTAAAGGACTTAAAGGACATGTCTAAAGGACAGAAAGGATATGTCTAAAGGACTTAAAGGACATGTCTAAAGGACTTAAAGGACATGTCTAAATGACAGAAAGGACATGTCTAAAGGACTTAAAGGACATGTATAAAGGACATGTCTAAAGGACTTAAAGGACATGTCTAAATGACAGAAAGGACATGTCTAAAGGACTTAAAGGACATGTATAAAGGACAGAAAGGACTGGATGACCTCCAACGTTTTACAGTTAAACTCTGATAAACTGAGGTCATTGTTTTTGGACCCAAACATCTCAGATCTAGATTATCTGATAACACTCTGTCTCTGGATGGAATTACTTTGACCTCCCCTCATTTAAACAGGTCTCTCAGACCTCCTTCTCTCACCTCCCTAATATCACTAAGATCAGGAGCATCCTCTCAGAGTGATGCTTTTGTTGCTTCTAGACTGGACTCCTGCAGCTCACCATGTCAGGATGTCCACATCACTGCATGAACAGCTGCAGTTGGTCCAGAAGCAGCCAAAGGATCATATCTCTGCTGTTCTGGCTCCCAGTGGACTCAAGAATACACAGATCCTTCTCCTCACCTACAAGGCTCTACATGGACTAGCTCAAAGTTTTTCCTGCCAATGTCTTTAAGGGCCTGCAGCAGGTCAGGCTCTGGGTCTCAGTACAGCGCTTAGAGACTGTTCTGTATATTCAAAACTGTACAAATTGAATTGAAATGAATTACTCATGCTTATGACCACTGAGGCTGTGCTGACATGAGCCAGGCTGGTTGATCAGGGCAGACGTCGTGAAGACATTGTTTACGTTTGATGAAGTCGATGTTTGTCAGCGCCCTCCTCTGACGTTCAAAGTTAGCGGTGTAGTGGTCCATGTTCTCGTAGCCATGTTGGACTTTATCCAGGTGGGACGTGTTGGTGCCTTCCACAATTCTAACCAGGAATCAAGAAAACAACTTTTAACAAGCAAACAAACAACAAACAACAAACATGACTGTTGTCAGAGACAGACACTCACTTCTGCAGCAGAGGTTTGGCCGTCTGTAGACAAGAAATCACAGGGAAAGCGTCAGCAGCTGGACAGCATTACAGCTGTTAGCACCACCATGCTAATACATGACAACAGGATGCTAGCTGCACATTCTGCTGAATGACACAGTGATTAGCTGTTGTTGGCTTTGACCTGGCCAGCCTGGAGCAGGTGAGGACAGAATGCTGTCAACACTGCTGACCATGTGTTCATGTTCAGTTCCCTACAAGGGTTAATAGGTATAATCTTAAATCGTTTAGTCTACTGAACGCCAGGAGTGAAGTGCTAACATGCTAGTTAGCATGTCTTTTAAAACCAGAACATGCTGCATTCAGAGTCACCTGCAGGAACACGGCCATCTCAGACTCGTCTAAGGTTTGGATGGCGGTCTCGAGCAGCTTGGCGGTGCTGTCCAGGTGCTCGGTGTACCTCCCCCTCAGGCTGCGGATGTAGTCAAGCTTCTCCTCCTGCTCCGCGTTGATCCTCAGCATCATCTCAGCCTTCTTCTCCTCCAGCAGACCGAACAGGTGGTCAAAGGTTTCACACACCTTTGACTTCTGTCTGCGACCGTTCTCCTGTCAACACAGTCACTACATCTGTGTGAATGACACACACACACGCCCCCCTATGATACCATAAACATGCAGAGACAAACCCACATCCACAGCTCTGCAGGTTTCCTCCAGCTGACTGATGGTTGCCTGAATCCTTTCATTGTTACCGACCAACAAAGACACACAGTCTGTCAGCTCCACCTGCACCACACACACACGCACACACCATTTCATTTTGATTGGATTTTGGTCTTAGCTTCACATCAGTGTGTGTGTGTGTGTGTGTGTGTGCGTCGGGACCTTCTGCTGGTGGAACACATCGATGAGTGGGGCGACCTCACAGTCTTTGTGAGCTCCAAACACTTTGCAGAGGGAACAGGTGGGGACGCTGCAGCTCACACAGTAGATGTTGATTTTCTCGCCCTCGTGATCATCACACATGAGCTGATCCAACTTCACCTCCGGGACAGGCTTACTGTGACAAACACACACACACACATCAGAGATAATCACTATTGGAGCTGATCAGTCATGGTTAATCACATGACTTGAACTTGTTTACCAGCTGCTGCTGTGTCACTGACCCACATTTAAAAATAGTCTGAATATGAGACAGCACAGGACAAGCACACACACACAGACCTGCACTGCTGTGTTCAGAGCTTCATCTGAATATTTGTTGCAGTAAGCATATTTTTTTATTCTGGACTTCTAATGGCGTGGAGCCTCCCAACGTATACTATAAACAACAAATATTAGGCTGCCAGGTGTGTGTGGTATGTTCAGGTGCGTGTGGTGTGTTCAGGAGCAAGGTGCTTTCAGGTGTGTGGTGTGTTCAAGTGTGTTTGGTGTGTTCAGGTGTGTGTGGTGTGTTCAAGTGTGTATGGTGTGTTCAAGTGTGTATGGTGTGTTCAAGTGTGTATGGTGTGTTCAGGTGTGTGGTGTGTTCAAGTGTGTGTGGTATGTTCAGGTGCGTGTGGTGTGTTCAGGAGCAAGGTGCGTTCAGGTGTGTGGTGTGTTCAAGTGTGTTTGGTGTGTTCAGGTGTGTGGTGTGTGTGGTGTGTTCAGGTGTGTGGTGTGTTCAAGTGTGTGTGGTGTGTTCGTGTGTGTGGTGTGTTCACGTGTGTGTGGTGTGTTCAGGTGTGTGGTGTGTTCGTGTGTGTGGTGTGTTCAGGTGTGTGTGGTGTGTTCAGGTGTGTGGTGTGTTCAGGTGTGTTTGGTGTGTTCAGGTGTGTGGTGTGTTCAAGTGTGTGTGGTATGTTCAGGTGCGTGTGGTGTGTTCAGGAGCAAGGTGCGTTCAGGTGTGTGGTGTGTTCAAGTGTGTTTGGTGTGTTCAGGTGTGTGGTGTGTGTGGTGTGTTCAGGTGTGTGGTGTGTTCAAGTGTGTGTGGTGTGTTCGTGTGTGTGGTGTGTTCACGTGTGTGTGGTGTGTTCAGGTGTGTGGTGTGTTCGTGTGTGTGGTGTGTTCAGGTGTGTGTGGTGTGTTCAGGTGTGTGGTGTGTTCAGGTGTGTTTGGTGTGTTCAGGTGTGTGGTGTGTTCAGGTGTGTGGTGTGTTCAAGTGTGTGTGGTGTGTTCAAGTGTGTATGGTGTGTTCAAGTGTGTATGGTGTGTTCAGGTGCTTCGTGCCCATCGGCCTCCCTGAGCTGACCACCAGCATCAGCAAGTCTAAACCTACTACCTGTCTTCTGGATCCGATCCCTTCACGGCTCCTCAAAGATGCTATTCCTCTGATCGGAGAGTCTATATTAGGACAGATCAACTTGTCTCTGGAAACAGGATATGTACCACAGGCTTTTAAAACTGCTGTGATCATTCCGACACTTAAAAAACCTTCACTGGACCCGGACGTCCTAGGAAACTACAGACCGATCTCCAACCTCACCTTTATCTCCAAACTACTCGAAAGAGCTGTTGTAAGTCAGCTAAACGACCACCTGTGTAGTAACAGTCTGTTTGATGCTTTCCAGTCTGGATTCAGAGCCCATCACAGCACAGAAACAGCACTGCTTAAAGTCACCAATGACCTCCTCATGGCATCGGACCGTGGACTTGTCTCTGTACTCGTTCTACTGGATCTCAGTGCTGCCTTCGACACCGTAGATCATCGCATCCTGCTACACAGATTGGAACACGAGATCAGGATTACAGGAACAGCACTGCGCTGGTTTAAATCATATTTATCTGACAGATTTCATTTTGTTCACACTAACGATGTGTCTTCCACAGGTACAAGGGTTAACCACGGTGTTCCACAGGGTTCTGTGCTCGGACCGATCCTGTTCACCCTCTACATGCTCCCTCTAGGAAACATCAACCAGAAGCACGGCATAAACTTTCACTGTTATGCTGATGATACCCAGCTGTATTTATCCATGAAGCCTGAAGAAACGGAGCCGCTAGTCAGACTACAGGTGTGTCTAAAGGACATAAAGGACTGGATGTCCTCCAACTTTTTACTATTAAACTCGGACAAGACTGAGGTCATTGTTTTTGGACCTAAACATCTCAGAACTAGTTTATCAGATAATACTTTCTCTCTGGATGGAATTACTCTGGCCTCCAGTATGACTGTGAGGAACCTTGGAGTTATCTTTGATCAAGACATGTCGTTTGTCTCTCATATTAAGCAGGTCTCCAGGACCGCTTTCTTTCACCTGCGTAATATTACTAAGATCAGGAGCATCCTCTCTCAGAGTGATGCTGAAAAGCTCATCCATGCTTTTGTCACTTCAAGACTGGACTACTGCAACTCTTTATTGTCAGGATGTCCACATTACTCCATCAACAGTCTGCAGCTGATCCAGAACGCAGCAGCTAGAGTTCTGACAGGAAGCAGCCAAAGGGATCATATCTCTCCTGTCCTAGCGTCTCTTCACTGGCTCCCAGTGGACTCAAGAATACACTTCAAGATCCTTCTTCTAACCTACAAGGCTCTTCATGGACTTGCTCCATTGTATCTGCAGGACCTGATTGTACCATATGTTCCTAATAGGACACTCAGATCTCTGAGTGAAGGTTTACTTGTCGTTCCTAGGATTCATAGAAGTAGAATGGGAGGACGAGCTTTCAGCTATCAGGCACCGCTATTATGGAACCAGTTACCAATCTGGGTCCGAGAGGCAGACACTGCCTCCACCTTTAAGACTAGACTTAAAACTTTTCTGTTTAGTAAGGCGTACAGTTAGCCTTAGACCTAGTGTGTAGCACAGCTATGCTGCTCTAGGCCTACGCTGTCAGGGGCACAAACATGATCCACTGAGCAGTTTCCCTCTCACCCTCTAACCTCTCCTTTTCTCTCCTTAGTCTGGCTCACACTGGTCTCAAGACCTGCATGCTGACCTGCAGTCCACCCGTGAAGTCTCTCTTGCTCTACATTGTCGGGGGGTACAAACATGATCCTCTGAGCAGTTTCCCTCTCACCCTCTGACCTCTCCTCCACTCTCCTTAGTCTGGATCATACTGGGTAATATCGTCTCATAATCTGTGTTAACTGTCTTCCTCGTAGTTCAAGTGTGTGTGGTGTGTTCTTTGTGTTTGGTGTGTTCCGGTGTGTGTGGTATGTAAGGTGTGTTCAGGTGTGTGGTGTGTGTGGTATGTGTGGTGTGTTCAAGTGTGTGTGGTGTGTTCAGGTGTGTGGTGTGTTCAAGTGTGTGTGGTGTGTTCAAGTGTGTTTGGTGTGTTCAGGTGTGTGGTGTGTGTGGTGTGTTCAAGTGTGTGTGGTGTGTTCAGGTGTGTAGTGTGCTTAGGTGTGTGTGGTGTGTTCAGGTGTGTGTGGTGTGTTCAGGTGCGTGGTGTGTTCAGGTGTGTTTGGTGTGTTTGGTGTGTTCCGGTGTGTGTGGTGTGTTCAGGTGTGTGGTGTGTTCAGGTGTGTGGTGTGTTCAAGTGTGTATGGTGTGTTCCGGTGTGTGGTGTGTTCAAGTGTGTATGGTGTGTTCCGGTGTGTGGTGTGTTCAGGTGTGTGTGGTATGTGTGGTGTGTTCAGGTGTGTTTGGTGTGTTCAGGTGTGAGTGGTATGTGTGGTGTGTTCCGCTGTGTGGTGTGTTCAGGTGTGTGTGGTATGTGTGGTGTGTTCAGCTGCGTGGTGTGTTCAAGTATGTGTGGTGTGTTCAGCTGCGTGGTGTGTTCAGGTACCTCGTGCTCCCCTGCTTGTACATGTCGATGATGTTCTCCACCAGCAGGTTTCTCTGCAGGCCGTAGACTCCATGTCGGTCCAGAACCACCTCATGGCGGCAGGATGGGCAGCGGAAACGGCCGCCGGATGTCACTGTGGAGCCGCTCCTTGTGGACAGGTAGGGATTGGATGCCTGTAAGGAGGCGGGGCATCACACATCCTCCATGTTTGTCCCAATTTAGTTGTCTGAGTCAGGAGTCTGATGTCTGACTGTTCTTGAATGCACCACAACAGCTCACCTTTGATCTAAAAACAGAATATAACTGTGTGTCTGTGTGTGTGTGTGTATTTGTATGTGTATGTGTGTGTGTGTGTGTGTCCGTGTGTGTGTGTGTGTTTGTATGTGTGTGTGTGTGTGTCTGTGTGTATTTATTTGTATGTGTGTGTGTGTATTTATTTGTATGTGTGTGTGTGTATTTGTATGTGTGTGTGTGTGTGTCTGTGTGTGTGTTTGTATGTGTGTGTGTATTTGTATGTGTATGTGTGTGTGTGTGTGTGTCTGTGTGTGTGTCTGTGTGTGTGTTTGTGTGTGTGTGTGTGTGTGTGTGTGTGTTTGTATATGTGTGTGTGTGTGTCTGTGTGTATTTATTTGTATGTGTGTGTGTGTATTTATTTGTATGTGTGTATGTGTATTTATTTGTATGTGTGTGTGTGTGTGTATTTATTTGTGTGTGTATTTATTTGTATGTGTGTGTCTGTGTGTGTATGTATTTGTATGTGTGTGTGTTTGTGTATGTATTTGTATGTGTATGTGTGTATGTATTTGTATGTGTATGTGTGTGTGTGTTTGTGTATGTATTTGTATGTGTATGTGTGTGTGTTTGTGTATGTATTTGTATGTGTGTGTGTGTATGTATTTGTATGCATATGTGTGTGTCTGTGTGTGTATGTATTTGTATGTGTATGTGTGTGTGTTTGTGTATGTATTTGTATGTGTGTGTGTTTGTGTATGTATTTGTATGTGTATGTGTGTGTCTGTGTGTGTATGTATTTGTATGTGTGTGTGTGTGTGTTTGTGTATGTATTTGTATGTGTGTGTGTTTGTGTATGTATTTGTGTGTGTGTGTGTGTGTGTGTGTGTGTTTGTGTGTCTCCCTCACCTGGAAGACGTCGTTGGCACACTTGCGGCAGAGGTTGTGTTGGCACGGCAGGATGACCACCGGCTTGGTGAACATCTCCAGGCAGATGGGACAGATTAGCTGCTTCTCCAGACTCTCCATGACGCTGAGTCCCAGTGAGAACCCCGTGGGTGGAGGTATCTGCTACGTGGACAAAGGCTGAAGGACAGAAGACAGAGAGGACAGAGGACGTGTCTGGCAGAGTAAAGGAAGCAGAGTGAAGCAGCAGCAGAACATGGAGCTGCACTCTGAGCTCAGTCTGTTTTTAGACGGAGGGACGTCAGCTGTTGCCGTGCCGACATGTCCTTATATGTCAGAGGTCAGGAGGAGACATGGGGGGTGGGGTATTAGAGCAGTTGGGGAGGCTGCAGCGCCTCCAGCTGGTCATGACCTATCATAGAACAAGTCCTCTTTACTCTTCTGTTTACTATGTTAAAATCAGGTCCATCCGCCCTGCTCACATTCTACAAGAGCACCAAAACCACCGGCCTTTAAACTGCACTCAGCTTATTCAGAGTTTATTTTAATAAACCGACACAAAAAGACGCCATGAACATTAAACGTTTTTACGTGTGTAACAAATGTGTCTGAGCTTTGTATGAGAAGACAGTCATCAATGAAAGGTCCATACAGGAGAACACAGCTCAAAGGTTGTTAGGTGTCTCCTGAGCAGGCAGTGTGCAGGGTGGAGCACACCCTCGCCTCCATGTCTGACCCTCCTCATCATTTTGTCATGGCATGACAGGCTGCAAACTGCAGGTCATGTAAAGAAATGATCACAACACCTGTGAGAGATCCCAGGACGTCTTTCTGCACCAGGGACGCCACCGCGCCGAACCACAGCCCCCTCCTAAATGTGGACTGTGCTCAGACGTTTGATCCAGCACCTTGTAGGCTTATTGTGGATGTGCTGCTTCAGGGCCTTTGGTGCTTCCATGCGGTCATCCTCATCAGGATCAGGATCACTGGAGCGGGGCACAGATTACAGGCAGTGGGGTCTGCTGAGTCCTCTGCTGCCCCTCTCACCTGTGGAGTGGCCCAAGGTTCTATTCTGGCCCCACTCCTCTTCTCCCTATACCTCCTTCCTCTCGGGTCCATTCTCCGTAAACATGGTGTGTCTTTCCATTTTTATGCGGATGATTCTCAAATCTACATGCCCTTAAAACGAAAGAAAAGTCACTCTGTTCAACAACTCTTAGACTGTGTTGAGGAGATTAAATCCTGGCTGTCAGCAAATCTGCTTCATTTTAACGACACTAAGACAGAGGTCATACTGTTTGGGCCCAGCGATGCCTCTGCTGCTGATGTAGATTTGGGTCCTGACACAACATCAAAAGTCCACAGTGACAATTCTGGGTGTAAAATTGGATTCCAACCTGAAACTTGATGCTCAGGTCAGTGCAGCTGTCAAAGCGAGCGTTTTTCAATTGAGGCAACTGGCCAAAGCCAAACCGTTCCTTTCTCAGCATCACTCTGAGATTTTAATTCATGCTTTTATTATGAATCGGTTAGATTACTGCAACGCACTTTATTATGGGCTCAGCCAGGCTTCACTTGCACGACTGCAGCTTGTACAGAATGCTGCTGCACGGCTTTTAACTGGGGCTAAGAAACGAGAGCACATTACTCCGATTTTAAAGTCACTGCACTGGCTCCTGATTTTAAAATTCTCTTATTTGTTTTTAAATCCCTTCATGGTCTCGCCCCTCAGTACATGTCTGACATGCTCCAGCCCCACTGCCCTGCTCGCTCTCTAAGGTCAGCTGACCAGTCTCTCCTGGTCGTCCCAAAAATGCAGAGAAAACTCAGGGGGGACCGCTCCTTCTCTGTCGCAGGTCCAAAACTGTGGAACAAACTGCCTTTGCACCTTAGACAGATTCTTTTATGGTTTTTAAGTCATCACTTAAAACATATCTTTTTACTCTGGCTTTTAACTCTGTTTGAGTTGTTGACTTTCACTTGTTTTATTGTTCTTACCCCTGACTGGTGCTTTTATTGTATGGTTTTATATTCCTGTGTTTTATCAAACTTATATTTATTCTATTTCATTTTATCCTATTTTATTAGTCAATTACTCTACACGTGATAGTTGGCTGACCCTGTTGTCTTTTAAAAAGTGCTCTATAAATAAAGATGGATTGGATTGGATTCAGCGGCTGAATGCTGACAGACTTACTTGGTGTCGTTGACATGTGATCCACTCATATGAAGCCTCCAGGTGATGGAGAGGAAGCGGCCTCTGGACGTGACCTTTGGAGGATGAGTCACATGAAAGATGGAGCTGGCCAAACATCTCTGAGCTTTGGCCTCTGTGAGGCCATTCAAATCTTTTCAGCGGCACCGGGGAGCGCTGAGCCGGCGGAGCCGCAGCCTGTTGTTCTTCCTGGAGGGAGACTTCCTCCTCTTCATCATCAACATTAACGCTGCACACAGAGGAGGTTTACACGACGTAACAATGATGACGCACACATGTAAAGACATGTTACATGAATACATACATGTCACGGGCCGGGTCAATCCCATCAGTGAGCTCGGTTTCATCTCCACTATTCATCTTCTTCTTGCCAGGTGTGCTGGGGGTTTTGGGAAATGATTCCACGTCTTGTTTCATGGGTAATGTGATTATTATTTGATTATAATGACCTTTATTTCATCATTAAAACTCACTGAGATTAAACATGTCTGTTCCTGGGACCTGATGTTTGATATGTCAGCAGTATTGTGTGGTTACAGATTATCCTCTGACATCATTCAAAGGCAGGGCGTGTGTCCAGGATTTAGACACGGCCATCAGGCTGCTATTTATAGCAATGGAAACCAAATCAATAAGCGTCACTCCATTTATTTCAGTTCACAACAAACTCCAAACCAAAACGTTATTTACATCTTCACTGTGCCCATATCTACAAAATAAGCCCCGCCTTCAACTACTTTAACACTCAACAAGCAACAACCAATCAGAGCATTATCTTGATCAATTACTACAGTACAAAGGTGAAGCCCCGCCCCTTCCCATGGACATCCTATGAAAAGACACAAATTACTTATTGATCCTGTTTGATTGACTTATGTGTAAAGGTTCAAATCCTAGACGAGCCCCCAATCACACGATTGATGAAGGCCATGAAGACAAGAATCGAACAATCAATCAAACACTAATCTATGGCCCACCAGAGGGGGCGGGCTTCACTCTGTGTTAGGTTATATGTTTGTTAAAAATCCCTGAAGAGTCCCAACGATGACTCCCTTTACAATTCTAGATATTAGTGGATCAAACCAAACCAAAAAGGAAGTCGACTTTCAATCTGTTTCTTCGGGCCGCCTCATGTGTACGTGTCTCCATATCTGCGGTGTCCATCTACCGTGATGCAGCTTGGGGTTTTTCTCACTGGCAGTAGTTGGCTGGTGGATGACCGGAGCTTCAGCGTCTGCAGGTACACAAGATCATGTGACACACCGCAGGTTTAAAACAAAACGAGGGGACGAGACAGGATGAGACGGGACGAGATGAGAGGAGACAAGAGGGGACGAGACGAGACAGGATGAGACGAGCCAGAACTAGACAGGACGAGACGGGACGAGATGAGAGGAGACAAGAGGGGATGAGACGAGACGAGATGAGAGGAGACGAGACAGGACGAGAGGAGACAAGATGTGACAAGACGGGATGAGATGAGACAAGAGGAGACAGACGAAATGAGACAAGGCAAGACAAGACAAGACCAGACAAGACAAGATGAGACAAGACGAAATGAGACAAGACAAGACAAGACAAGATGAGATAAGACAAGACGAGACAGACGAAATGAGACAGGACAAGACAAGATGGAATGGAACAAGACAAGACAAGACAAGATGAGATAAGACAAGACAAGAGAAGACAAGACGAAATGAGACAGGACAAGACAAGATGAGATGAGACAAGACAAGACAAGATGAGATAAGACAAGACAAGACAAGACGAAATGAGACAGGACAAGACAAGACAAGATGAGACAAGACAAGACAAGACAAGACAAGACAAGACAAGACAAGACAAGACAAGACAAGACGAAATGAGACAGGACAAGACAAGATGAGATGAAATGAAAGCTTGGGGCTTCCTGTTCTCTCACCAATGTCAGGGTCGTTGCGTATCTCCTCCTCCAGGTCATCGGGGGACATGTAGTCTGGCTCCGCCCCCTCTCCTGTGGGCATCGGC